>NW_027621264.1:45000-75000 GCF_964198595.1 Lampetra fluviatilis
AGTGGGTGAGTGGTGAGTGGTGAGTGGGTGAGTGGTGAGTGGTGAGTGGGTGAGTGAGTGAGTGTGTGAGTGGGTGAGTGAGTGAGTGAGTGTGTGAGTGAGTGGTGAGTGGGTGAGTGGGTGAGTGGTGAGTGGGTGAGTGGTGAGTGGTGAGTGGTGAGTGGGTGAGTGGGTGAGTGGTGAGTGGTGAGTGGGTGAGTGGTGAGTGGTGAGTGGTGAGTGGGTGAGTGGGTGAGTGGTGAGTGGTGAGTGGGTGAGTGAGTGAGTGTGTGAGTGGGTGAGTGAGTGAGTGAGTGTGTGAGTGAGTGGTGAGTGGGTGAGTGGTGAGTGGGTGAGTGTATAAGTGAGTGAGTGAGTGTGTGAGTGAGTGGTGAGTGGGTGAGTGAGTGAGTGGTGAGTGGGTGAGTGAGTGAGTGAGTGTGTGAGTGAGTGGTGAGTGGGTGAGTGGGTGAGTGGTGAGTGGGTGAGTGGTGAGTGGTGAGTGGTGAGTGGGTGAGTGGGTGAGTGGTGAGTGGTGAGTGGGTGAGTGGTGAGTGGTGAGTGGTGAGTGGGTGAGTGGTGAGTGGTGAGTGGTGAGTGGGTGAGTGGTGAGTGGTGAGTGGGTGAGTGAGTGAGTGTGTGAGTGGGTGAGTGAGTGAGTGAGTGTGTGAGTGAGTGGTGAGTGGGTGAGTGGTGAGTGGTGAGTGGGTGAGTGTATAAGTGAGTGAGTGAGTGTGTGAGTGAGTGGTGAGTGGGTGAGTGAGTGAGTGTGTGAGTGGGTGAGTGTATAAGTGAGTGAGTGAGTGTGTGAGTGAGTGTGTGAGTGAGTGAGTGAGTGGGTGAGTGAGTGAGTGAGTGAGTGAGTGAGTGAGTGGGTGAGTGAGTGAGTGTGTGAGTGTGTGAGTGAGTGAGTGAGTGGGTGAGTGAGTGTGTGAGTGAGTGAGTGTGTGAGTGAGTGAGTGTGTGAGTGAGTGTGGTGAGTGAGTGAGTGAGTGTGTGAGTGAGTGAGTGTGTGAGTGAGTGGGTGAGTGGGTGAGTGAGTGTGTGAGTGAGTGAGTGTATGAGTGAGTGGTGAGTGAGTGTGTGAGTGAGTGAGTGTGTGAGTGAGTGGGTGAGTGGGTGAGTGTATGAGTGAGTGGTGAGTGAGTGTGTGAGTGAGTGAGTGTGTGAGTGAGTGTGTGAGTGAGTGTGTGAGTGAGTGAGTGAGTGTATGAGTGAGTGGTGAGTGAGTGTGTGAGTGAGTGAGTGTGTGAGTGAGTGGGTGAGTGGGTGAGTGAGTGAGTGAGTGTATGAGTGAGTGGTGAGTGAGTGTGTGAGTGAGTGAGTGTGTGAGTGAGTGGGTGAGTGGGTGAGTGAGTGTGTGAGTGAGTGAGTGTATGATTGAGTGGTGAGTGAGTGGTGTGAGGTGAGTGAGTGTGTGAGTGAGTGGGTGAGTGGGTGAGTGTATGAGTGAGTGGTGAGTGAGTGTGTGAGTGGAGTGAGTGAGTGTGTGAGTGTGTGAGTGTGTGAGTGAGTGAGTGAGTGGGTGAGTGAGTGTGTGAGTGTGTGAGTGAGTGTGTGAGTGAGTGAGTGTGTGGTGAGTGAGTGTGTGAGTGAGTGAGTGAGTGAGTGGGTGAGTGAGTGTGTGAGTGAGTGAGTGAGTGTGTGAGTGTGTGAGTGAGTGAGTGAGTGTGAGTGAGTGTGTGAGTGAGTGAGTGTATGAGTGAGTGTGTGTGTGAGTGTATGAGTGAGTGAGTGAGTGTGTGAGTGAGTGGTGAGTGGGTGAGTGGTGAGTGGTGAGTGGGTGAGTGTATAAGTGAGTGAGTGAGTGTGTGAGTGAGTGGTGAGTGGTGAGTGGTGAGTGGTGAGTGGGTGAGTGGGTGAGTGGTGAGTGGTGAGTGGGTGAGTGGTGAGTGGTGAGTGGGTGAGTGAGTGAGTGTGTGAGTGGGTGAGTGAGTGAGTGAGTGGGTGACTGACTGAGTGAGTGAGTGAGTGAGTGAGTGAGTGGGTGACTGGCTGAGTGAGTGAGTGGGTGAGTGAGTGAGTGAGTGGGTGAGTGACTGAGTGAGTGAGTGGGTGAGTGAGTGAGTGACTGAGTGAGTGAGTGACTGAGTGAGTGAGTGGTGAGTGGTGAGTGAGTGGTGAGTGAGTGAGTGAGTGACTGAGTGAGTGAGTGAGTGGGTGACTGAGTGAGTGAGTGAGTGGGTGAGTGACTGAGTGAGTGAGTGAGTGGGTGACTGGCTGAGTGAGTGAGTGGGTGAGTGAGTGAGTGAGTGGGTGAATGAGTGGGTGAGTGAGTGAGTGACTGAGTGAGTGAGTGGGTGACTGAGTGAGTGAGTGAGTGAGGAGTGGGTGAGTGAGTGAGTGAGTGACTGAGTGAGTGAGTGACTGAGTGAGTGAGTGGTGAGTGGTGAGTGAGTGGTGAGTGAGTGAGTGACTGAGTGAGTGAGTGACTGAGTGAGTGAGTGACTGTGTGAGTGAGTGGGTGAGTGACTGAGTGAGTGAGTGACTGAGTGAGTGAGTGACTGTGTGAGTGAGTGAGTGACTGAGTGAGTGAGTGACTGAGTGAGTGAGTGACTGTGTGTGTGAGTGACTGAGTGACTGAGTGAGTGAGTGACTGAGTGACTGAGTGAGTGACTGAGTGAGTGAGTGAGTGGCTGAGTGAGTGACTGAGTGAGTGACTGAGTGAGTGAGTGGCTGAGTGTGTGACTGAGTGAGTGACTGAGTGAGTGAGTGAGTGGGTGACTGGCTGAGTGAGTGAGTGGGTGAGTGAGTGACTGGCTGAGTGAGTGAGTGACTGAGTGAGTGAGTGAGTGGGTGAGTGAGTGAGTGAGTGAGTGAGTGACTGAGTGAGTGAGTGAGTGAGTGAGTGACTGAGTGGGTGAGTGAGTGAGTGAGTGGGTGAGTGAGTGACTGAGTGAGTGACTGAGTGAGTGACTGAGTGGGTGAGTGAGTGAGTGAGTGAGTGAGTGACTGAGTGAGTGAGTGAGTGAGTGACTGGCTGAGTGAGTGAGTGAGTGACTGAGTGAGTGACTGAGTGAGTGACTGAGTGGGTGAGTGAGTGAGTGAGTGGGTGAGTGAGTGACTGAGTGAGTGACTGAGTGAGTGACTGAGTGGGTGAGTGAGTGAGTGAGTGAGTGAGTGACTGAGTGAGTGACTGAGTGACTGGCTGAGTGAGTGAGTGAGTGACTGAGTGAGTGACTGAGTGAGTGACTGAGTGGGTGAGTGAGTGAGTGAGTGGGTGAGTGAGTGACTGAGTGAGTGACTGAGTGAGTGACTGAGTGAGTGAGTGAGTGACTGGCTGAGTGAGTGAGTGACTGAGTGAGTGAGTGAGTGGGTGAGTGAGTGAGTGAGTGGCTGAGTGTGTGAGTGAGTGGGTGAGTGAGTGAGTGGGTGAGTGAGTGAGTGAGTGACTGAGTGAGTGAGTGAGTGAGTGAGTGACTGAGTGGGTGAGTGAGTGAGTGAGTGGGTGAGTGAGTGACTGAGTGAGTGACTGAGTGAGTGACTGAGTGGGTGAGTGAGTGAGTGAGTGAGTGACTGAGTGAGTGAGTGAGTGACTGGCTGAGTGAGTAAGTGAGTGACTGAGTGAGTGACTGAGTGAGTGACTGAGTGGGTGAGTGAGTGAGTGAGTGGGTGAGTGAGTGACTGAGTGAGTGACTGAGTGAGTGACTGAGTGGGTGAGTGAGTGAGTGAGTGAGTGACTGAGTGAGTGACTGAGTGACTGGCTGAGTGAGTGAGTGAGTGACTGAGTGAGTGACTGAGTGAGTGACTGAGTGGGTGAGTGAGTGAGTGAGTGGGTGAGTGAGTGACTGAGTGAGTGACTGAGTGAGTGACTGAGTGAGTGAGTGAGTGACTGGCTGAGTGAGTGAGTGACTGAGTGAGTGAGTGGGTGAGTGAGTGAGTGAGTGGCTGAGTGAGTGAGTGAGTGGCTGAGTGAGTGAGTGAGTGGGTGAGTGAGTGAGTGAGTGGGTGAGTGAGTGAGTGAGTGAGTGACTGAGTGAGTGAGTGAGTGACTGGCTGAGTGAGTGAGTGAGTGACTGAGTGAGTGACTGAGTGAGTGACTGAGTGGGTGAGTGAGTGAGTGAGTGGGTGAGTGAGTGACTGAGTGAGTGACTGAGTGAGTGACTGAGTGAGTGAGTGAGTGACTGGCTGAGTGAGTGAGTGACTGAGTGAGTGAGTGGGTGAGTGAGTGAGTGAGTGGCTGAGTGAGTGAGTGAGTGGCTGAGTGAGTGAGTGAGTGGGTGAGTGAGTGAGTGAGTGAGTGACTGTCTGACTGAGTGAGTGAGTGAGTGGTGAGTGGTGAGGTTGCCTCTGGCTGGTAGTCCATGAGAAGCTGGTCTCCCACTATCACGTCGTGTGCTGCGTAGCACTGAGTGAGTGAGTGAGTGACTGAGTGAGTGACTGAGTGGGTGACTGGCTGAGTGAGTGAGTGAGTGAGTGACTGAGTGAGTGACTGAGTGAGTGAGTGAGTGACTGAGTGGGTGAGTGAGTGAGTGAGTGAGTGAGTGAGTGACTGAGTGAGTGAGTGACTGAGTGGGTGAGTGAGTGAGTGAGTGGGTGAGTGAGTGACTGAGTGAGTGACTGAGTGAGTGACTGAGTGGGTGAGTGAGTGAGTGAGTGAGTGACTGAGTGAGTGACTGAGTGAGTGAGTGACTGAGTGGGTGAGTGAGTGAGTGAGTGGGTGAGTGAGTGACTGAGTGAGTGACTGAGTGAGTGACTGAGTGGGTGAGTGAGTGAGTGAGTGAGTGAGTGAGTGACTGTCTGAGTGAGTGACTGAGTGACTGGCTGAGTGTGTGAGTGAGTGACTGGCTGAGTGAGTGAGTGAGGGGTGAGTGGTGAGGTTGTCTGCGGCTGGTAGTCCATGAGAAGCTGGTCTCCCACTATCACGTCGTGTGCTGCGTAGCGCTGAGTGAGTGGGTGACTGAGTGACTGGCTGAGTGAGTGAGTGACTGAGTGACTGGCTGAGTGAGTGAGTGACTGAGTGAGTGAGTGAGTGACTGAGTGACTGTCTGAGTGAGTGAGTGAGGGGTGAGTGGTGAGGTTGCCTGCGGCTGGTAGTCCATGAGAAGCTGGTCTCCCACTATCACGTCGTGTGCTGCGTAGCGCTGAGTGAGTGGGTGACTGGCTGAGTGAGTGAGTGAGTGGGTGAGTGACTGAGTGAGTGAGTGAGTGGGTGACTGGCTGAGTGAGTGAGTGAGTGGGTGAGTGACTGAGTGAGTGAGTGAGTGGGTGACTGGCTGAGTGAGTGAGTGAGTGAGTGAGTGAGTGAGTGAGTGAGTGAGTGAGTGAGTGAGTGAGTGAGTGGGTGAGTGAGTGAGTGGGTGACTGTCTGAGTGAGTGAGTGAGGGGTGAGTGGTGAGGCTACCTCTGGCTGGTAGTCCATGAGAAGCTGGTCTCCCGCTATCACGTCGTGTGCTGCGTAGCGCTGAGTGAGTGGGTGAGTGAGTGAGTGAGTGAGTGACTGAGTGAGTGGTGAGTGAGTGAGTGACTGAGTGACTGTCTGAGTGAGTGAGTGAGGGGTGAGTGGTGAGGTTGCCTGCGGCTGGTAGTCCATGAGAAGCTGGTCTCCCACTATCACGTCGTGTGCTGCGTAGCGCTGAGTGAGTGGGTGGGTGAGTGAGTGAGTGGGTGACTGAGTGAGTGGTGAGTGAGTGAGTGAGTGAGTGAGTGAGTGGTGAGTGAGTGAGTGAGTGGTGAGTGAGTGAGTGAGTGAGTGAGTGGGTGAGTGAGTGAGTGGGTGACTGGCTGAGTGAGTGAGTGAGTGAGTGAGTGACTGAGTGAGTGAGTGAGTGGGTGAGTGAGTGAGTGAGTGAGTGGGTGACTGTCTGAGTGAGTGAGTGGGTGACTGGCTGAGTGAGTGGGTGACTGAGTGAGTGAGTGAGTGAGTGACTGAGTGAGTGAGTGAGGGGTGAGTGAGTGAGTGAGTGGCTGAGTGAGTGAGTGAGTGACTGAGTGACTGAGTGACTGGCTGAGTGAGTGAGTGAGTGACTGGCTGAGTGAGTGAGTGAGTGACTGGCTGAGTGAGTGAGTGGGTGAGTGACTGACTGAGTGACTGAGTGAGTGAGTGAGTGGGTGACTGAGTGAGTGAGTGTGTGGGTGACTGTCTGAGTGAGTGGAGTGAGGGGTGAGTGGTGAGGCTACCTCTGGCTGGTAGTCCATGAGAAGCTGGTCTCCCACTATCACGTCGTGTGCTGCGTAGCGCTGAGTGAGTGAGTGGGTGAGTGAGTGAGTGAGTGAGTGAGTGGGTGACTGTCTGAGTGAGTGAGTGGGTGACTGTCTGAGTGAGTGAGTGGGTGACTGGCTGAGTGAGTGGGTGACTGAGTGAGTGAGTGTGTGGGTGACTGTCTGAGTGAGTGAGTGAGTGGTGAGTGGTGAGGCTACCTCTGGCTGGTAGTCCATGAGAAGCTGGTCTCCCACTATCACGTCGTGTGCTGCGTAGCGCTGCAGGTTCTCACACAGATTCTCCACCGTGTCAATCGGCTCCTCCTGCATCATCATCATCAGCATCAGTAGTAGTATCATCATCATCAGTAGTAGTATCATCATCATCATCATCAGTAGTATCATCATCATCATCATCAGTAGTATCAACATCATCATCATCATCAGTAGTATCATCATCATCATCAGTAGTATCATCATCATCATCAGTAGTAGTATCATCATCATCATCATCATCAGTAGCATCAACATCATCAGTAGTATCATCATCATCATCAGTAGTAGTATCATCATCATCATCAGTAGTAGCATCAACATCATCATCAGTAGTATCATCATCATCAGTAGTAGTATCATCATCATCATCATCATCAGTATCATCATCATCAGTAGTAGTATCATCATTATCATCATCATCAGTAGTATCATCATCATCATCAGTAGTAGTATCATCATCATCATCAGTATTATCATCATCAGCATCATCATCAGTAGTATCATCATCATCAGTAGTATCATCATCATCAGTAGTATCATCATCATCATCATCATCAGTAGTATCATCATCATCATCAGTAGTAGTTTCATCATCATCATCAGTAGTTTCATCATCATCATCATCAGTAGCATCATCATCATCATCAGCAACATCATCATCATCAGTAGTAGTATCATCAGCATCATCAGTAGTATCATCATCATCATCATCAGTAGTATCATCATCATCATCAGCAACATCATCATCATCAATAGTAGTATCAACATCATCATCATCATCAGTAGTATCATCATCATCATCAGCAACATCATCATCAGTAGTAGTATCAACATCATCATCATCATCAGTAGTATCATCATCATCATCAGTAGTAGTATCATCATCATCATCACAGTAGAAGTATCATCATCATCAGTAGTATCATCATCATCATCATCAGTAGTATCATCATCATCATCATCATCAGTAGTATCATCATCATCATCACAGTAGTAGTATCATCATCATCAGTAGTATCATCATCATCATCAGTAGTAGTATCATCATCATCAGTAGTATCATCATCATCATCAGTAGTAGTATCATCATCATCATCATCATCAGTAGTATCATCATCATCAGTAGTATCATCATCATCATCAGTAGTAGTATCATCATCATCATCATCATCAGTAGTATCATCATCATCACAGTAGTAGTCTCATCATCATCACAGTAGTAGTATCATCATCATCAGTAGTAGTATCATCATCAGTATCATCATCATCATCATCAGTAGTAGTATCATCATCATCATCAGTAGTATCATCATCATCATCATCAGTAGTATTATCATCATCAGTATCATCATCATCATCATCATTAGTAGTATCATCATCATCATCAGTAGTATCATCATCATCATCATCAGTAGTATCAACATCATCATCAGTAGTATCATCATCATCAGCATCATCAGTAGTATCATCATCATCATCAGCATTAGTATCATCATCATCATCAGTAGTAGTATCATCATCATCATCAGCAACAACATCATCATCAGTAGTAGTATCAACATCATCATCATCATCAGTAGTATCATCATCATCATCAGTAGTATCATCATCACCTGGTCCTGAAATCTGAAGTCGTTTTCTTCAATTTGCTGTATCTCACGATAGATCCTGGAACGAGACACGGGGAGAGAGACACGGGGAGAGAGACACGGGGAGAGAGACACGGGGAGAGAGACACGGGGAGAGAGACACGGGGAGAGAGACACGGGGAGAGAGACACGGGGAGAGAGACACGGGGAGAGAGACACGGGGAGAGAGGCACGGGGAGAGAGGCACGGGGAGAGAGACACGGGGAGAGAGGCACGGGGAGAGAGACACGGGGAGAGAGACACGGGGAGAGAGACACGGGGAGAGAGACACGGGGAGAGAGACACGGGGAGAGAGGCACGGGGAGAGAGACACGGGGAGAGAGACACGGGGAGAGAGACACGGGGAGAGAGGCACGGGGAGAGAGGCACGGGGAGAGAGACACGGGGAGAGAGACACGGGGAGAGAGACACGGGGAGAGAGACACGGGGAGAGAGACACGGGGAGAGAGACACGGGGAGAGAGACACGGGGAGAGAGACACGGGGAGAGAGACACGGTGAGAGAGACACGGGGAGAGAGACACGGGGAGAGAGACACGGGGAGAGAGACACGGGGAGAGAGACACGGGGAGAGAGACACGGGGAGAGAGGCACGGTGAGAGAGGCACGGGGAGAGAGACACGGGGAGAGAGACACGGTGAGAGAGACACGGGGAGAGAGACACGGGGAGAGAGACACGGGGAGAGAGACACGGGGAGAGAGACACGGGGAGAGAGACACGGGGAGAGAGGCACGGGGAGAGAGACACGGGGAGAGAGACACGGGGAGAGAGACGCGGGGAGAGAGAGACACGGGGGGAGAGACACGGGGAGAGAGACACGGGGAGAGAGACACGGGGAGAGAGACACGGGGAGAGAGGCACGGGGAGAGAGGCACGGGGAGAGAGGCACGGGGAGAGAGACACGGTGAGAGAGACACGGGGAGAGAGACACGGGGAGAGAGACACGGAGAAAGAGACACGGGGAGAGAGACACGGGGAGAGAGACACGGGGAGATAGACACGGGGAGATAGACACGGGGAGAGAGACACGGGGAGAGAGACACGGGGAGAGAGACACGGGGAGAGAGACACGGGGAGAGAGACACGGGGAGAGAGACACGGGGAGAGAGACACGGGGAGAGAGACACGGAGAAAGAGACACGGGGAGAGAGACACGGGGAGAGAGACACGGGGAGAGAGACACGGGGAGAGAGACACGGGGAGAGAGACACGGGGAGAGAGACACGGGGGGAGAGACACGGGGGGAGAGACACGGGGAGAGAGACACGGGGAGAGAGACACGGGGAGAGAGACACGGGGAGAGAGACACGGGGAGAGAGACACGGGGAGAGAGACACGGGGAGAGAGACACGGGGAGAGAGACACGGTGAGAGAGACACGGGGAGAGAGACACGGGGGGAGAGACACGGGGAGAGAGACACGGGGAGAGAGACACGGGGAGAGAGACACGGGGAGAGAGACACGGGGAGATAGACACGGGGAGAGAGACACGGGGAGAGAGACACGGGGAGAGAGACACGGGGAGAGAGACACGGTGAGAGAGACACGGGGAGAGAGACACGGGGAGAGAGGCACGGGGAGAGAGACACGGGGAGAGAGACACGGGGAGAGAGACACGGGGAGAGAGACACGGGGAGAGAGACACGGAGAAAGAGACACGGGGAGAGAGACACGGGGAGAGAGACACGGGGAGAGAGACACGGAGAGAGAGACACGGGGAGAGAGACACGGGGAGAGAGACACGGGGAGAGAGACACGGGGAAAGAGACACGGGGAGAGAGACACGGGGAGAGAGACACGGGGAGAGAGACACGGGGAGAGAGACACGGGGAGAGAGACACGGGGAGAGAGACACGGGGAGAGAGACACGGGGAGAGAGACACGGGGAGAGAGACACGGGGAGAGAGACACGGGGAAAGAGACACGGGGAGAGAGACACGGGGAGAGAGACACGGGGAGAGAGACACGGGGAGAGAGACACGGGGAGAGAGACACGGGGAGAGAGGCACGGGGAGAGAGACACGGGGAGAGAGACACGGGGAGAGAGACACGGGGAGAGAGACACGGGGAGAGAGACACGGGGAGAGAGACACGGGGAGAGAGACACGGGGAGAGAGACACGGTGAGAGAGACACGGGGAGAGAGACACGGGGAGAGAGGCACGGGGAGAGAGACACGGGGAGAGAGACACGGGGAGAGAGACACGGGGAGAGAGACACGGGGAGAGAGACACGGAGAAAGAGACACGGGGAGAGAGACACGGGGAGAGAGACACGGGGAGAGAGACACGGGGAGAGAGACACGGGGAGAGAGACACGGGGAGAGAGACACGGGGAGAGAGACACGGGGAAAGAGACACGGGGAGAGAGACACGGGGAGAGAGACACGGAGAAAGAGACACGGGGAGAGAGACACGGGGAGAGAGACACGGGGAGAGAGACACGGGGAGAGAGACACGGGGAGAGAGACACGGGGAGAGAGACACGGGGAAAGAGACACGGGGAGAGAGACACGGGGAGAGAGACACGGGGAGAGAGACACGGGGAGAGAGACACGGGGAGAGAGACACGGGGAGAGAGACACGGGGAGAGAGACACGGGGAGAGAGACACGGGGAGAGAGACACGGGGAAAGAGACACGGGGAGAGAGACACGGGGAGAGAGACACGGGGAGAGAGACACGGGGAGAGAGACACGGGGAGAGAGACACGGGGAGAGAGACACGGTGAGAGAGACACGGGGAGAGAGACACGGGGAGAGAGACACGGGGAGAGAGACACGGGGAGAGAGACACGGGGAGAGAGACACGGGGAGAGAGACAGACACACACAGAGAGAGACACGAGGAGAGAGACACGGTGAGAGAGACACGGTGAGAGAGAGAGAGAGACACGGGGAGAGAGAGACACGGGGAGAGAGAGAGAGAGACACGGGGAGAGAGACACGGGGAGAGAGAGACACGGGGAGAGAGAGACACGGGGAGAGAGACACGGGGAGAGAGACACGGGGAGAGAGACACGGGGAGAGAGACACGGGGAGAGAGGCACGGGGAGAGAGGCACGGGGAGAGAGACACGGGGAGAGAGGCACGGGGAGAGAGACACGGGGAGAGAGACACGGGGAGAGAGACACGGGGAGAGAGACACGGGGAGAGAGACACGGGGAGAGAGGCACGGGGAGAGAGACACGGGGAGAGAGACACGGGGAGAGAGACACGGGGAGAGAGACACGGGGAGAGAGACACGGGGAGAGAGGCACGGGGAGAGAGACACGGGGAGAGAGACACGGGGAGAGAGACACGGGGAGAGAGACACGGGGAGAGAGACACGGGGAGAGAGACACGGGGAGAGAGACACGGGGAGAGAGACACGGTGAGAGAGACACGGGGAGAGAGACACGGGGAGAGAGACACGGGGAGAGAGACACGGGGAGAGAGACACGGGGAGAGAGACACGGGGAGAGAGGCACGGTGAGAGAGGCACGGGGAGAGAGACACGGGGAGAGAGACACGGGGAGAGAGACGCGGGGAGAGAGAGACACGGGGGGAGAGACACGGGGAGAGAGACACGGGGAGAGAGACACGGGGAGAGAGACACGGGGAGAGAGACACGGGGAGAGAGACACGGGGAGAGAGACACGGGGAGAGAGGCACGGGGAGAGAGACACGGTGAGAGAGACACGGGGAGAGAGACACGGGGAGAGAGACACGGAGAAAGAGACACGGGGAGAGAGACACGGGGAGAGAGACACGGGGAGATAGACACGGGGAGATAGACACGGGGAGAGAGACACGGGGAGAGAGACACGGGGAGAGAGACACGGGGAGAGAGACACGGGGAGAGAGACACGGGGAGAGAGACACGGGGAGAGAGACACGGGGAGAGAGACACGGAGAAAGAGACACGGGGAGAGAGACACGGGGAGAGAGACACGGGGAGAGACACGGGGAGAGAGACACGGGGAGAGAGACACGGGGAGAGAGACACGGGGAGAGAGACACGGGGAGAGAGACACGGGGAGAGAGACACGGGGGGAGAGACACGGGGAGAGAGACACGGGGAGAGAGACACGGGGAGAGAGACACGGGGAGAGAGACACGGGGAGAGAGACACGGGGAGAGAGACACGGGGAGAGAGACACGGGGAGAGAGACACGGTGAGAGAGACACGGGGAGAGAGACACGGGGGGAGAGACACGGGGAGAGAGACACGGGGAGAGAGACACGGGGAGAGAGACACGGGGAGAGAGACACGGGGAGATAGACACGGGGAGAGAGACACGGGGAGAGAGACACGGGGAGAGAGACACGGGGAGAGAGACACGGGGAGAGAGACACGGTGAGAGAGACACGGGGAGAGAGACACGGGGAGAGAGGCACGGGGAGAGAGACACGGGGAGAGAGACACGGGGAGAGAGACACGGGGAGAGAGACACGGGGAGAGAGACACGGAGAAAGAGACACGGGGAGAGAGACACGGGGAGAGAGACACGGGGAGAGAGACACGGGGAGAGAGACACGGGGAGAGAGACACGGGGAGAGAGACACGGGGAGAGAGACACGGGGAAAGAGACACGGGGAGAGAGACACGGGGAGAGAGACACGGAGAAAGAGACACGGGGAGAGAGACACGGGGAGAGAGACACGGGGAGAGAGACACGGGGAGAGAGACACGGGGAGAGAGACACGGGGAGAGAGACACGGGGAAAGAGACACGGGGAGAGAGACACGGGGAGAGAGACACGGGGAGAGAGACACGGGGAGAGAGACACGGGGAGAGAGACACGGGGAGAGAGACACGGGGAGAGAGGCACGGGGAGAGAGACACGGGGAGAGAGACACGGGGAGAGAGACACGGGGAGAGAGACACGGGGAGAGAGACACGGGGAGAGAGACACGGGGAGAGAGACACGGGGAGAGAGACACGGTGAGAGAGACACGGGGAGAGAGACACGGGGAGAGAGGCACGGGGAGAGAGACACGGGGAGAGAGACACGGGGAGAGAGACACCGGGAGAGAGACACGGGGAGAGAGACACGGAGAAAGAGACACGGGGAGAGAGACACGGGGAGAGAGACACGGGGAGAGAGACACGGGGAGAGAGACACGGGGAGAGAGACACGGGGAGAGAGACACGGGGAGAGAGACACGGGGAGAGAGACACGGGGAGAGAGACACGGGGAGAGAGACACGGGGAGAGAGACACGGGGAGAGAGACACGGTGAGAGAGACACGGTGAGAGAGACACGGTGAGAGAGACACGGTGAGAGAGACACGGGGAGAGAGACACGGTGAGAGAAACACGGGGAGAGAGACACGGGGAGAGAGACACGGGGAGAGAGAGAGACACACACAGAGAGAGACACGGGGAGAGAGACACGGGGAGAGAGACACGGGGACACGGGTGAGACACGGGGAGAGAGACACGGGGAGAGAGACACGGGGAGAGAGACACGGGGAGAGAGACACGGGGAGAGAGAGACACGTGGGGGGAGAGACACGGGGGGAGAGACAGACACACACAGAGAGAGACACGGGGAGAGAGACACGGTGAGAGAGACACGGTGAGAGAGAGAGAGAGACACGGGGAGAGAGAGACACGGGGAGAGAGAGAGAGAGACACGGGGAGAGAGACACGGGGAGAGAGAGACACGGGGAGAGAGAGACACGGGGAGAGAGACACGGGGAGAGAGAGACACGGGAAGAGAGACACGGGGAGAGAGACACGGTGAGAGAGACACGGGGAGAGAGACACGGGGAGAGAGACACGGGGAGAGAGACACGGGGAGAGAGACACGGGGAGAGAGACACGGGGAGAGAGACACGGGGAAAGAGACACGGGGAGAGAGACACGGGGAGAGAGACACGGGGAGAGAGACACGGGGAGAGAGACACGGGGAGAGAGACACGGGGAGAGAGACACGGGGAGAGAGACACGGGGAGAGAGACACGGGGAGAGAGACACGGGGAAAGAGACACGGGGAGAGAGACACGGGGAGAGAGACACGGAGAAAGAGACACGGGGAGAGAGACACGGGGAGAGAGACACGGGGAGAGAGACACGGGGAGAGAGACACGGGGAGAGAGACACGGGGAGAGAGACACGGGGAAAGAGACACGGGGAGAGAGACACGGGGAGAGAGACACGGGGAGAGAGACACGGGGAGAGAGACACGGGGAGAGAGACACGGGGAGAGAGGCACGGGGAGAGAGACACGGGGAGAGAGACACGGGGAGAGAGACACGGGGAGAGAGACACGGGGAGAGAGACACGGGGAGAGAGACACGGGGAGAGAGACACGGGGAGAGAGACACGGTGAGAGAGACACGGGGAGAGAGACACGGGGAGAGAGGCACGGGGAGAGAGACACGGGGAGAGAGACACGGGGAGAGAGACACGGGGAGAGAGACACGGGGAGAGAGACACGGAGAAAGAGACACGGGGAGAGAGACACGGGGAGAGAGACACGGGGAGAGAGACACGGGGAGAGAGACACGGGGAGAGAGACACGGGGAGAGAGACACGGGGAGAGAGACACGGGGAGAGAGACACGGGGAGAGAGACACGGGGAGAGAGACACGGGGAGAGAGACACGGTGAGAGAGACACGGTGAGAGAGACACGGTGAGAGAGACACGGTGAGAGAGACACGGGGAGAGAGACACGGTGAGAGAAACACGGGGAGAGAGACACGGGGAGAGAGACACGGGGAGAGAGAGAGACACACACAGAGAGAGACACGGGGAGAGAGACACGGGGAGAGAGACACGGGGACACGGGTGAGACACGGGGAGAGAGACACGGGGAGAGAGACACGGGGAGAGAGACACGGGGAGAGAGACACGGGGAGAGAGAGACACGTGGGGGGAGAGACACGGGGGGAGAGACAGACACACACAGAGAGAGACACGGGGAGAGAGACACGGTGAGAGAGACACGGTGAGAGAGAGAGAGAGACACGGGGAGAGAGAGACACGGGGAGAGAGAGAGAGAGACACGGGGAGAGAGACACGGGGAGAGAGAGACACGGGGAGAGAGAGACACGGGGAGAGAGACACGGGGAGAGAGAGACACGGGAAGAGAGACACGGGGAGAGAGACACGGGGAGAGAGACACGGGGAGAGAGACACGGGGAGAGAGACACGGGGAGAGAGACACGGGGAGAGAGACACGGGGAGAGAGACACGGGGAGAGAGACACGGGGGGAGAGAGACACGGGGAGAGAGACACGGGGAGAGAGACACGGGGAGAGAGACACGGGGAGAGAGACACGGGGAGAGAGACACGGGGAGAGAGACACGGGGAGAGAGACACGGGGGGAGAGACACGGAAAGTTAAAGACTTAGTGATGGTGTTACTGTGGTAACGTGGTGATGGGGGTTACCATGGTAACATGGCGATGGTGGTTACCGTGGTGACGGTGTTACCGTGATGGTGGTGTTACCATGGTGACGGTGTTACCGTGATGGTGGTGTTACCATGGTGACGGTGTTACCGTGATGGTGGTGTTACCATGGTGACGGTGTTACCGTGATGGTGGTGTTACCATGGTGACGGTGTTACCGTGATGGTGGTGTTACCATGGTGACGGTGTTACCGTGGTAACGGTGGTAACTGTTATCACCTCTCCTGAGGCCCCTGCTGCTGTAGCATCTTCAAGAACTGGAACACCAGATGGACCACCTACACACACACATTCATATAGTATAGATACTATAGTTATAGTATACATACTATAGATACTATAGATACACCTACACACACACATTCATATAGTATAGATACTATAGTTATAGTATACATACTATAGATACACACACACACATTCATATAGTATAGATACTATAGTTATAGTATAGATACTATAGATACTATAGATACATACACCTACACACACACATTCATATAGTATAGATACTATAGTTATAGTATACATACTATAGATACACACACACACATTCATATAGTATAGATACTATAGTTATAGTATACATACTATAGATACACACACACACATTCATATAGTATAGATACTATAGTTATAGTATACATACTATAGATACACACACACACATTCATATAGTATAGATACTATAGTTATAGTATACATACTATAGATACACACACACACATTCATATAGTATAGATACTATAGTTATAGTATACATACTATAGATACACACACACACATTCATATAGTATAGATACTATAGTTATAGTATACATACTATAGATACACACACACACATTCATATAGTATAGATACTATAGTTATAGTATACATACTATAGATACACACACACACATTCATATAGTATAGATACTATAGTTATAGTATACATACTATAGATACACACACACACATTCATATAGTATAGATACTATAGTTATAGTATACATACTATAGATACTATAGATACATACACCTACACACACACATTCATATAGTATAGATACTATAGTTATAGTATACATACTATAGATACACACACACACATTTATACATATAGTATAGATACTATAGTTATAGTATACATACTATAGATACTATAGATACATACTACACACACACATTTATATAGTATAGATACTATTGATATAGTATAGATACTATAGTTATAGTATACATACTATAGATACTATATATACATACACCTACACACACACATTTATATAGTATAGATACTATAGATATACTATACATACTATAGTTATAGTATACATACTATAGATATAGTATACATACTATAGATATAGTATAGATACTATAGTTATAGTATACATACTATATCTATAGTATACATACTATATCTATAGTATACATACTATATCTATAGTATACATACTATATCTATAGTATGCATACTATAGATATACTATATAGATGTCATAACAGCCATAAGGGTTGAGACAGGGACCACGTACGATTGGCTGGGGGGGGGACCGCGCGACGGAGGGATTAAGAGCGAGCGGGGGATTGGCTTGCCGGTCCCGCTCGTCGCCCATAAGGGTTGAGACAGGGACCACGTACGATTGGCTGGGGGGGGGACCGCGCGACGGAGGGATTAAGAGCGAGTGGGGGATTGGCTTGCCGGTCCCGCTCGTCGCCCATAAGGGTTGAGACAGGGACCAACCATGGCCCACGCGCCATCACGGCAGGCCATCAGGTCATCACGACAGGTCATCAGGAGTGATCGGCCCGGCCATTCGGGGGCTCCCAGCCAATGGGGGAGCCCGATGAGGGGCGCGCTCCCGGGATCGACAGGGAACCATCGAGAATGCTCCGAGCTGCCCACGTACGATTGGCTGGGGGGGGGGACCGCGCGACGGAGGGATTAAGAGCGAGTGGGGGATTGGCTTGCCGGTCCCGCTCGTCGCCCATAAGGGTTGAGACAGGGACCACGTACGATTGGCTGGGGGGGGGCACCGCGCGACGGAGGGATTAAGAGCGAGTGGGGGATTGGCTTGCCGGTCCCGCTCGTCGCCCATAAGGGTTGAGACAGGGAACCACGTACGATTGGCTGGGGGGGGCACCGCGCGACGGAGGGATTAAGAGCGAGCGGGGGATTGGCTTGCCGGTCCCGCTCGTCGCCCATGAGGGTTGAGACAGGGACCACGTACGATTGGCTGGGGGGGGCACCGCGCGACGGAGGGATTAAGAGCGAGCGGGGGATTGGCTTGCCGGTCCCGCTCGTCGCCCATGAGGGTTGAGACAGGGACCACGTACGATTGGCTGGGGGGGGCACCGCGCGACGGAGGGATTAAGAGCGAGTGGGGGATTGGCTTGCCGGTCCCGCTCGTCGCCCATAAGGGTTGAGACAGGGACCACGTACGATTGGCTGGGGGGCACCGCGCGACGGAGGGATTAAGAGCGAGTGGAGGATTGGCTTGCCGGTCCCGCTCGTCGCCCATAAGGGTTGAGACAGGGACCAACCATGGCCCACGCGCCATCACGGCAGGCCATCAGGTCATCACGACAGGTCATCAGGAGTGATCGGCCCGGCCATTCGGGGGCTCCCAGCCAATGGGGGAGCCCGATGAGGGGCGCGCTCCCGGGATCGACAGGGAACCATCGAGAATGCTCCGAGCTGCCCACGTACGATTGGCTGGGGGGGGGGACCGCGCGACGGAGGGATTAAGAGCGAGTGGGGGATTGGCTTGCCGGTCCCGCTCGTCGCCCATAAGGGTTGAGACAGGGACCACGTACGATTGGCTGGGGGGGGCACCGCGCGACGGAGGGATTAAGAGCGAGTGGGGGATTGGCTTGCCGGTCCCGCTCGTCGCCCATAAGGGTTGAGACAGGGACCACGTACGATTGGCTGGGGGGGGGGACCGCGCGACGGAGGGATTAAGAGCGAGTGGGGGATTGGCTTGCCGGTCCCGCTCGTCGCCCATAAGGGTTAAGACAGGGACCACGTACGATTGGCTGGGGGGGGACCGCGCGACGGAGGGATTAAGAGCGAGTGGGGGATTGGCTTGCCGGTCCCGCTCGTCGCCCATAAGGGTTGAGACAGGGACCACGTACGATTGGCTGGGGGGGGGCACCGCGCGACGGAGGGATTAAGAGCGAGCGGGGGATTGGCTTGCCGGTCCCGCTCGTCGCCCATAAGGGTTGAGACAGGGACCACGTACGATTGGCTGGGGGGGGGCACCGCGCGACGGAGGGATTAAGAGCGAGTGGGGGATTGGCTTGCCGGTCCCGCTCGTCGCCCATAAGGGTTGAGACAGGGACCACGTACGATTGGCTGGGGGGGGGCACCGCGCGACGGAGGGATTAAGAGCGAGCGGGGGATTGGCTTGCCGGTCCCGCTCGTCGCCCATAAGGGTTGAGACAGGGACCACGTACGATTGGCTGGGGGGGGCACCGCGCGACGGAGGGATTAAGAGCGAGTGGGGGATTGGCTTGCCGGTCCCGCTCGTCGCCCATAAGGGTTGAGACAGGGACCACGTACGATTGGCTGGGGGGGGGGCACCGCGCGACGGAGGGATTAAGAGCGAGTGGGGGATTGGCTTGCCGGTCCCGCTCGTCGCCCATAAGGGTTGAGACAGGGACCACGTACGATTGGCTGGGGGGGGCACCGCGCGACGGAGGGATTAAGAGCGAGTGGGGGATTGGCTTGCCGGTCCCGCTCGTCGCCCATAAGGGTTGAGACAGGGACCACGTACGATTGGCTGGGGGGGGGCACCGCGCGACGGAGGGATTAAGAGCGAGTGGGGGATTGGCTTGCCGGTCCCGCTCGTCGCCCATAAGGGTTGAGACAGGGACCACGTACGATTGGCTGGGGGGGGCACCGCGCGACGGAGGGATTAAGAGCGAGTGGGGGATTTGCTTGCCGGTCCCGCTCGTCGCCCATGAGGGTTGAGACAGGGACCACGTACGATTGGCTGGGGGGGGCACCGCGCGACGGAGGGATTAAGAGCGAGTGGAGGGGGAACGATCGGTAGCAGCGCGGACGGGGGCTCTGGGGTTGCGACGCGCGCGCTGGGGACTTGGCGCGGGGCCTGTCCTCTCTCCGTTGTCGGTCAGCAACGGAGAGCGAGTGAGCGAAGGGTATTGCGGAGTGGAAAATAAAAGGAACGATTCGGAAGCCGTCTCTGGAAGGATTATTACAATAGCATCGGCTGACTCTATAATAGTATCTACCGACTATTTAGTAGTATCTGACTCTATAATAGTATCTACCGACTATTTAGTAGTATCTGACTCTATAGTAGTATCTACTGACTCTATAATAGTATCTACCGACTATTTAGTAGTATCTGACTCTATAATAGTATCTACTGACTCTATAATAGTATCTACCGACTATTTAGTAGTATCTGACTCTATAGTAGTATCTACTGACTCTATAATAGTATCTACTGACTCTATAATAGTATCTACCGACTATTTAGTAGTATCTGACTCTATAATAGTATCTACTAACTATTTAGTAGTATCTGACTCTATAATCGTATCTACTGACTATTTAGTAGTATCTGACTCTATAGTAGTATCTACTGACTATTTAGTAGTATCTACCGACTATTTAGTAGTATCTGACTCTATAATAGTATCTACTGACTATTTAGTAGTATCTACCGACTATTTAGTAGTATCTGACTCTATAATAGTATCTACTGACTCTATAATAGTATCTACTGACTCTTTAGTAGTATCTGACTCTATAATAGTATCTACTGACTCTATAATAGTATCTGACTCTATAATAGTAGTATCTGACTCTATAATAGTATCTACTGACTCTATAATAGTATCTGACTCTATAATAGTATCTACTGACTATTTAGTAGTATCTGACTCTATAATAGTATCTACTGACTCTATAATAGTATCTACTGACTCTATAATAGTATCTACTGACTCTTTAGTAGTATCTGACTCTATAATAGTATCTACTGACTCTATAATAGTATCGACTGACTGTTTAGTAGTATCTGACTCTATAATAGTATCTACTGACTCTATAATAGTATCTACTGACTCTATAATAGTATCTACTGACTCTATAATAGTATCTACTGACTATTTAGTAGTATCTGACTCTATAATAGTATCTACTGACTCTATAATAGTATCTGCTGACTTTATAATAGTATCTACCGACTCTACAGTAGTATCTACCGACTCTTTAGTAGTATCTGACTCTATAATAGTATCGACTGACTCTATAATAGTATCTACTGACTCTATAATAGTATCTACTGACTCTATAATAGTATCTACCGACTCTATAATAGTATCTGCTGACTCTATAATAGTATCTACTGACTCTATAATAGTATCGACTGACTATATAATAGTATCGACTGACTATTTAGTAGTATCTGACTCTATAATAGTATCTACAGACTCTATAATAGTATCGACTGACTATTTAGTAGTATCTGACTCTATAATAGTATCTACTGACTCTATAATAGTATCTACTGACTCTTTAGAAGTATCTGACTCTATAATAGTATCTACTGACTCTATAATAGTATCTACCGACTCTTTAGTAGTATCTGACTCTATAATAGTATCTACTGACTCTATAATAGTATCGACTGACTCTATAATAGCATCTACTGACTCTATAATAGTATCTACCGACTCTTTAGTAGTATCTGACTCTATAATAGTATCTACTGACTCTATAATAGTATCTGCTGACTCTATAATAGTATCTACTGACTCTATAATAGTATCTACTGACTCTATAATAGTATCTACTGACTCTATAATAGTATCTACTGACTCTATAATAGTATCTACCGACTCTATAATAGTATCTGCTGACTCTATAATAGTATCTACTGACTCTATAATAGTATCGACTGACTCTATAATAGTATCGACTGACTATTTAGTAGTATCTGACTCTATAATAGTATCTACAGACTCTATAATAGTATCGACTGACTATTTAGTAGTATCTGACTCTATAATAGTATCTACTGACTCTATAATAGTATCTACTGACTCTTTAGTAGTATCTGACTCTATAATAGTATCTGCTGACTCTATAATAGTATCTACTGACTATTTAGTAGTATCTGACTCTATAATAGTATCTGCTGACACTATAATAGTATCTACCGACTCTTTAGTAGTATCTGACTCTATAATAGTATCTACTGACTCTATAATAGCATCTACTGACTCTATAATAGCATCTGACTCTATAATAGTATCTACCGACTCTTTAGTAGTATCTGACTCTATAATAGTATCTACTGACTCTATAATAGTATCTGCTGACTCTATAATAGTATCTACTGACTCTATAATAGTATCTACTGACTCTATAATAGTATCTACTGACTCTATAATAGTATCTACTGACTCTATAACAGTATCTGCTGACTCTATAATAGTATCTACTGACTCTATAATAGTATCTACCGACTGTTTAGTAGTATCTGACTCTATAATAGTATCTACTGACTCTATAATAGTATCTGCTGACTCTATAATAGTATCTACTGACTCTATAATAGTATCTGCCTCTATAATAGTATCTACTGACTCTATAATAGTATCGACTGACTGTTTAGTAGTATCGACTGACTGTTTAGTAGTATCTGACTCTATAATAGTATCTACTGACTCTATAATAGTATCTACTGACTCTATAATAGTATCTGCTGACTCTATAATAGTATCTACTGACTCTATAATAGTATCTGCCTCTATAATAGTATCTACTGACTCTATAATAGTATCGACTGACTGTTTAGTAGTATCGACTGACTGTTTAGTAGTATCTGACTCTATAATAGTATCGACTGACTGTTTAGTAGTATCGACTGACTCTTTAGTAGTATCTGACTCTATAATAGTATCTGCTGACTCTATAATAGTATCTACTGACTGTATAGTAGTATCGACTGACTGTTTAGTAGTATCTACTGACTATTTAGTAGTATCTGACTCTATAATAGTATCTACTGACTCTATAATAGTATCTACTGACTCTATAATAGTATCTGCTGACTCTATAATAGTATCTACTGACTCTATAATAGTATCTGCCTCTATAATAGTATCTACTGACTCTATAATAGTATCGACTGACTGTTTAGTAGTATCGACTGACTGTTTAGTAGTATCTGACTCTATAATAGTATCGACTGACTGTTTAGTAGTATCGACTGACTCTTTAGTAGTATCTGACTCTATAATAGTATCTGCTGACTCTATAATAGTATCTACTGACTGTATAGTAGTATCGACTGACTGTTTAGTAGTATCTACTGACTATTTAGTAGTATCTGACTCTATAATAGTATCTACTGACTCTATAATAGTATCTGCCTCTATAATAGTATCTACTGACTCTATAATAGTATCTACTGACTCTATAATAGTATCTGCTGACTCTATAACAGTATCTGCCGACTCTATAATAGTATCTACTGACTCTATAATAGTATCTACTGACTCTATAATAGTATCTGCTGACTCTATAATAGTATCTACTGACTCTATAATAGTATCTACTGACTCTATAATAGTATCTACTGACTCTATAATAGTATCTACTGACTCTATAATAGTATCTGCCGACTCTATAATAGTATCTACTGACTCTATAATAGTATCTGCTGACTCTATAATAGTATCTACTGACTCTATAATAGTATCTGCTGACTCTATAATAGTATCTGCTGACTCTATAATAGTATCTACTGACTCTATAATAGTATCTGCTGACTCTATAATAGTATCTACTGACTCTATAATAGTATCTGCCTCTATAATAGTATCTACTGACTCTATAATAGTGTAGTAACGCTCACGACTCGTTCACACCGGAGTTGGAGGCACACTTGTTTATTTAACACCAACGTTGTGACATACACACTGAGGGGGTATCGGCCCCCTCACCCGTCTATCTGAGGACACACCTCTCTAGCTAACCCTAGCCTGCCTCAGAGTCCTCCTCTCGTGGACTAGGGGAGGCTATCTTGGCCCGACACTGGTCAGTCGGGCCCGGTACCCAGAGTCCAGACCAGCACTGGCTCTGGCTCTGGTACCACGCCACTGGCTCGAGCCTGCGCGGTCCTGATAAGGACGGCGTACCAGGGGGAGTCCAGGGCTCTATCTCAGACGTCTTCCGCCTCCTCTTCTTTAGCTAAACATCACTCCCGAGCCCTTCGATACATTCCCCTTTTATACCCAACCCCTCCCTGAGGGGTGGGGCCCCGGGGGATCATAACGACCGAATCGACCCCCCAGGGTGTCTGGCGCGGACGTCGCAGAGGGCACCTGCTTGTGCACACATGTAGCCCCGCCTACTGTGTTTGTTTACCATAGGCTGCCATGCATAACGGGCTCTCTCTCTAACACCCCTACATCACTCCCCCCCGCATAGCATGCAGCCGTCCCGGCTGCCAACATACAAAAATTTGACAATAAAGGTGCCTTCACCCCCTGACCGCGCGTGTGCCTCACTATTTTTGAACAATAACAGGAACCAGAACAAGAACGCAACAACAAGATGAGAAACAACCCGACGCACCCCCCCCCCGAATAAATACGAATTCCGTAAAAAAAAACAGCCTATATACAATCAGCAGGGAACCCACCACGCACACACAACACACGGTGAACCCAACATATGTACATCCGAGGAGTGGGGAACACACCACCCACACAACACCCAATAAACACAACAGCTATGTACACATTTTCCGGCCTCACAACAGTTTGCGCATTTTAGCGCGCGTCCTTGCAGCGGGCCCCTCGCACGGGGTAACCCCGCGTGGCGGACCATCAGGTGGCGACTGTCCGTCTTGGGGTGAGCATTCATCCGACTCCGCGTGACCCTCGGTATCCGCAGGAGGGGTGATCGGGCGTGAGCCCGTCACTCCCGATGCTCCTGAAGGTGGCACAGCCGGCAAGGCATTAGGTGAGAGCGACGGAGACGGACCCAGCGAGTCGGCCGACCCCCCACACGTTTGGCCACGCGCGTGTGAAGTGGGATTGTGTACCGCTGCGAAGGGTTTCAACCTAGAGGGGTGCACGAACCATCTCCGCTTCCCCCACTTTATGCGCACGCACTGCGGACGTAACACCTCCACCACTTCCACAGGGCCCCGCCACGGCCGCACCAGTTTAGAGGAGGTTGCCAGTGGCACCTGGGGGCAGTGCAACCATGCCTTGTCCCCCGGCTTCCACTGCAGTATGTGCGCTCGACTCAATCTGAGGCGCTCATTCGCCTTCTGACGGAGGTCAGAGTTTTGCATTGCAGCATCCCGTGCCTCGGTCAATTTGTCCAGATTAAATTTAACATGGTCAGCCAGATTAGTTTTTCCCTGCGGCACGGGGATCCGCAACTGGGCACGAACAGGCGGGTCTGGTTCTCGGCCGTACATGAGGTAAAAGGGAGAAAACCCCGTAGCTGCATGGGGTGCCATCCGGTACGCCGCCAAGACCCCCTGAATTTGTAGGTCCCAATCCGTTTGCGAGTCCGAAACTTGTTGTGATAACATGGACGAGATGGTGCGATGCAAACGTTCGACCATCCCGTCAGTTTGTGGGTGATATGGGGAGGTCCGAATTTTCTTTGTGCCCAGGAGATCGCAGACTTGTCTGAGTAGTTTACCGGAAAAATTTCTGCCCTGGTCGGTCAGCAACCTCTCCGGAGCACCTTTGTCCAGGACATAACCCTGAACAAAGGCCTCCACGATGGCTGCTGCCGACTGGTTGGCCAGAGGCCAGGCCATAGGCCAGCGTGTAAAATACTCGACACCAGTCAACAAATATCTATTCCCCCTGGGGGTGGCGGGGAATGGTCCCAAAATGTCCAGAGCGACCAGCTCGTTTATCCTGGACACTTTGATCGATTGCAAAGGCGGGTTAGACTCCCGTGCCGGCGGTTTGCGTTGTGCACATTGAGGGCATGATCCCAACAAATCCCCAACATCCCTCGTCATGCCAGGCCAATAAAAATCAAGTTGCAACAAGGCGAGAGTCTTTTGGGTCCCCAGGTGTAGGAGGCGCTCATGAGCGGCCCATACCACCCTACCCCGCAACCCAGTAGGGACCACCAGCCGATGTCGGCGTGACTTCCCGTCCCAATGCATCAGCAGACCTTGGCACATTTCCCATGCGTCGGAACCACCTCTTTTTCCCCCCGCCGCACCGCCAACGCGACGTCGCCACCCGAGGAGGGAGACATCCTCCATCTGGAGGCGCCCCCATTCAATGACGGGCAACCCCAACAGGGAATCTTTGCCCTGTTGTTCGATCGAATTAGGAACCACTGCATCGTCGTCGTTGGCGGCCGCCAAGACAGGTAGCGATGTGTCCCCTGGAGGCCTGCAACGTCCAGACCCCAGGAGGCATGCACACTCGGAGGCGGTTGGCAAGCGTGACAGAGCGTCCGCGTTGGTGTGGCGAACGCCCTTACGGTATGTGGTTTGGAAATCGTAATCCTGGAGGACCTCCAACCATCGGGACAATTGTCCCGATGGCTGTTGAACCCTCAGGGCGTACTGCAGTGCCGCATGATCTGTGCGGACGGTGAAACGCCGACCGTACAGATATGGGCGATACTGTTGGATGAAATGGACAATTGCCAACAGTTCCCTACGGGTGACACAATATCGTTGCTCCGCTGGAGACAACACCCGACTGCCGTACGCAACCACATGTTCCACGCCGTCAACCACCTGGGAGAGCACGCCCCCAATACCCGTGTTGCTCGCATCGGTGTCGAGCAAGAACGGTTTTGAAAAATCAGGGTAAATCAGGGGAGGAGCGTTTACCAAAGCATCCCGAAGGGAGCAAAAAGCAGCCTCCTCCTCCTGACCCCAGCAAAACCGAACCCCTTTAGATGTTAAAGCATGCAGGGGTTTGGCGATAGTCGCAAAATTAGCGACGAAGCGTCTATAATACGACGCAAACCCAATAAAACTCCTAACCTCTCCCACTGAGGTGGGAGTCGGCCAGGAGCTTACACACTGCGTTTTGGCGGGATCGGTAGAAATACCTGAGCGCCCCACGATGTGCCCCAAATAACGCACCGACTCGCGTAACAAATGGCATTTTTGGGGCTTAAATTTCAAATTAGCAGCCCGCATCTTTAGGAAAACCGCCCGCAACCTCTGGAGATGTTCCTCAAAAGTTTTGCCAAAGACAATGACGTCATCCAAATAAATCAGGCACGACTCCCATTGCAATCCAGCCAAAACCAATTCCATCAACCGCTGGAAAGTTGCCGGCGCTGAGTGTAAGCCCATCGGCAACCGGTTGAATTGAAACAGGCCGTGCGGAGTACGGAAAGCAGTTTTAGGCTTTGAATCATCGTCCAGAGGAAGCTGCCAGAATCCCGAAAGTAAGTCCAATGTGGAGAAGAATCGCGCTCCCGCCAAGGCGTCAAGCGATTCGTCCATCCGTGGGAGCGGGTATGCGTCGGCAACCGTAATTTTATTAAGGCGCCGAAAGTCAACGCAAAACCGCAACGAACCGTCCTGCTTCTTAACCAGGACGATCGGCGCTCCCCAAGGGCTGTTGGAGGGAGAAATTATGTCGGCGGCTAGCATGTCATCAACAGCCGATTTGACATGGTCCTTTTCGGCGGGACTCAACCGAAAAGGATTTAGGCGTATTGGCGCGCTGTCACCCGTATCAATATGGTGACGCAGCAGATGAGTGCAGCCCAAATCGTATTTATCCCGACTGAAAACGTCGGAAAATTCCCTCAGTAGTGTCTTAAGACGTTGGCGCTCTAAATTTGACAGGTCCGTCGATCCCGCGCAAAGCGCCTCGAGCCACCCTTCATCGCTGTCTGAATGTGGTCGCGGTGCAGGGGCAGCGCCGACATGACTCGCGACGGGTTCCTCACAGGGCACCGGCGTTGCGTGAGCAAGCACGGTCCCCTGTGGGACCACCACCGTCTGCGAGCCCACATTGAGGACCGCGATGAAGGGTTCTCCATCCCCTCTCACTATGGTCTGGGCCGGGAGTAAATTAGGTCCACTGACCCCGGCCCTAGACGGTCCCAGCAAAACCCCTTGAGCCCCAATGCCCTTAGCGAAGGGCCGCCGAAGTCTCAAAGGAATTAACATTTGCGCCCCCGGAGGAACGCGCACCGTTCTATCTACGAACGCCGGCACCGTCGCGAACGCCGTCCGGCTCGTAGCGGGGGATGGCAAAAACGCCATGCGTCGGCCCGATGGGAGCTCAATGCATCCCTGGTCGATTAATATCCTAATCGGCATTTTGGCCAGGAAATCCGTCCCCAGCAGGCACGGAACCGCCAGCGAGGAGGAAACAAAAATCGGCCCAGATAATTTAATATCCCCGACACAAATTTGGGCTCGAATTTGTCCGATGATGCCAAGTGAACCCCCGTTAGCAGCAAAGAATGGCACGTTAACAGGCATCAAAGGACGGCTTTGGGCAGGGAGAATGTTATAAATCAACTCCGAAATAATGGTCGCCGATGCTCCTGTATCGACCAGGATGCGCACCTCGACCCCATCGATGTGACCCACAACGGCCGACGACCCTGACGACGCGGCTACAACCCGATGGGCCAACACGGACCACTGGCTGGGTTCAATCTGAGTACCCAGAGCGGTGCGTGTTGGTGCCATGGTACGCGATATTGGCCCCCCCTTCGCTGCGGTGTTTAAGTGTGCGACGGGCGTGTGCGTGGGCCAAACGTGAGGGGTGCCGCGACTCGCCGGATTATGATGGTGGAGCTTGTGACGAGGGCCGGCGTCCCGTTGAGGTGTCGTCCTGCGCTGCCCAGGAGAGCGGCACCCCGAGGCGACGTGGCCCCGGATGCCGCAGTTGTAACAGCGTGGAAGCGCTGGTGACGACGATGGATGTTGTAGACGGCTTGAACCGGCCCGGTCCTCCCGTACTCCCGCCCCATGCTGCCGTTGATGGTCGATGGCGCAAACCTCTTCCGCCGGGAGGGTGGCTGCAGCGACGGCACGCCCGCTCGCCGCCTTGCTGGCCTTCCGTCGTTGAGAGGACAGGTTTGCGTGGAGAAGACGGGCCGCTTGGAGGGAGCACATCTCTGCATCGTCCTGTGCGACAATGACGATGTCTAAGTCGTCCGCCAGCAAAAGTATCTTCTCTGTCACCATGGCGTCGACACCCTCGTCATCCATTCGTGGAAAGGCCTCCTTCGCCAGTGCCAGGAGGCTTGTGCGGTACGCCAGGGGCGACTCCTTCGTCCCCCGCTGGCGATCGTAAAAGAGTTGGCGACAGTCCGATGGTGGACCATATACCGCCGACAGCACCTGCATCGCCTTCCGCAGCGTGGAGCGCCTCTCCTTCGAAGCCGATGTTAGAGTGGCGAGGGCGTCGCTGTCGAGAAGTGCTGGCAGCGCGCGGAGAGCCTCGGCGTCTGTCCACTGTGCCATCTCCTGGTGAGCGAGGAAGCGCCGCTGGAAGCCGCCCCAGTCGCCATCCTCGCCCACAAATTCCTTGAGTGGAGGTAGCCGCTGATGTAAGGCAGCGGCTGCAGAGGAAGAACGCACTCCCTCGTCCGCCTCACTCAACTCAGCGTCGGCACGAACCAGCGATGGCATCGCCGGTCGCACCCGTGGTGACGTTCCGCCCGTTGGTGGTGACGCGGCAGGTACTGTACTCCCGCCGTTGGACGCGATGCTTAGAGCGGCCACGCCCTCAACAGCAGCTGCAGCGATGGCGGGAGTTTCAAAATGTTGCTCCGTGGAAATGGCGGGAAGGCGCTGTGATCGTCGGCTGCCGTTGCCCCGTGGCGGTCCCGCAGCCCCCAGCTGCGTGATGGTGTCGAGCATGGCGGCTGCGGCGTACAGCAGCTCGGTCAGCTTCGCGTGCGCCTCCCTCAGCCCCTCCATCGACGGCTCCCCTTCCTCCAGCTGCTGTGGCGTGGATGCGCCCAGCCCCGGCTGGTCGATGGCATCTTCAGCCGTCTCGGGCCCTCCGACTGCAGTGGTGTCTTCTGCCTCTGGTACCCCGACTCGAGTCGTCCGGCGTGTATCCATGTTCGTACTTTGTTTCACTTCTGACGCCAGATGTAGTAACGCTCACGACTCGTTCACACCGGAGTTGGAGGCACACTTGTTTATTTAACACCAACGTTGTGACATACACACTGAGGGGGTATCGGCCCCCTCACCCGTCTATCTGAGGACACACCTCTCTAGCTAACCCTAGCCTGCCTCAGAGTCCTCCTCTCGTGGACTAGGGGAGGCTATCTTGGCCCGACACTGGTCAGTCGGGCCCGGTACCCAGAGTCCAGACCAGCACTGGCTCTGGCTCTGGTACCACGCCACTGGCTCGAGCCTGCGCGGTCCTGATAAGGACGGCGTACCAGGGGGAGTCCAGGGCTCTATCTCAGACGTCTTCCGCCTCCTCTTCTTTAGCTAAACATCACTCCCGAGCCCTTCGATACATTCCCCTTTTATACCCAACCCCTCCCTGAGGGGTGGGGCCCCGGGGGATCATAACGACCGAATCGACCCCCC
>NW_027621264.1:85000-87500 GCF_964198595.1 Lampetra fluviatilis
AGTAGTATCATCATCTCTCTGTCTGTGTCTCTGTGTGTCTCTGTGTGTCTCTGTGTGTCTCTCTGTCGCTCTGTGTGTCTCTGTGTGTCTCTGTGTGTCTCTCTGTCGCTCTGTGTGTCTCTGTGTGTCTCCGTGTGTCTCACTGTCTCTCTGTGTCTCTGTGTGTCTCCGTGTGTCTCTGCGTCTCTGTGTGTCTCACTGTCTCTGTGTGTCTCACTGTCTCTGTGTGTCTCTCTGTCTCTCTGTGTGTCTCTCTGTGTCTCTGTGTGTCTCTCTGTGTCTCTCTCTCTCCGTGTGTCTCTGTGTGTCTCACTGTCTCTGTGTGTCTCTCTGTCTCTCTGTGTGTCTCTCTGTGTCTCTCTCTCTCCGTGTGTCTCCGTGTGTCTCACTGTCTCTGTGTGTGTCTCCGTGTGTCTCTGCGTCTCTGTGTGTCTCTATGTCTCTCTGTGTCTCTCTGTGTCTCTGTGTGTCTCCGTGTGTCTCTGCGTCTCTGTGTGTCTCACTGTCTCTGTGTGTCTCTCTGTGTCTCTCTGTGTCTCTGTGTGTCTCTGTGTGTCTCTGTGTCTCTCTGTCTCTGTGTGTGTCTCTGTGTGTCTCTCTGTCTCTCTGTGTCTCTCTGTCTCTCTGTGTCTCTCTGTGTGTCTCTCTGTGTGTCTCACTGTCTCTGTGTGTCTCACTGTCTCTGTGTGTCTCACTGTCTCTGTGTGTCTCACTGTCTCTGTGTGTCTCACTGTCTCTGTGTGTCTCTCTGTGTCTCACTGTCTCTCTGTGTCTCTCTCTCTCTCCGTGTGTCTCTGTGTGTCTCTCTGTGTGTCTCTCTGTGTGTCTCTCTGTGTGTCTCACTGTCTCTGTGTGTCTCTCTGTCTCTCTGTGTCTCTCTCTGTGTCTCTGTGTCTCACTGTCTCTCTGTGTCTCACTGTCTCTGTGTGTGTCTCTGTGTGTCTCTCTGTCTCTGTGTGTCTCTCTGTCTCTCTGTGTCTCTCTGTGTGTCTCTCTGTGTGTCTCACTGTCTCTGTGTGTCTCTCTGTCTCTCTGTGTCTCTCTCTGTGTCTCTGTGTCTCCGTGTGTCTCCGTGTGTCTCTGCGTCTCTCTGTGTGTCTCTGTGTGTCTCTCTGTGTGTCTCTCTGTGTGTCTCTCTGTGTCTCTCTCTCTCCGTGTGTCTCCGTGTGTCTCACTGTCTCTGTGTGTGTCTCCGTGTCTCTGTGTCTCTCACCGCTGTCTCAGCGTCGCTGTGTGTCTCTCTGTGTCTCTCTCTCTGTCTCTCTGTGTGTGTCTCTGTGTCTCTGTGTCTCTGTGTCTCTATGTGTCTCTGTGTGTCTCTGTGTCTCTGTGTGTCTCTGTGTGTCTCTCTGTGTCTCTGTGTGTCTCTGTGTCTCTGTGTGTCTCTGTGTGTCTCTCTGTGTCTCTGTGTGTCTCTGTGTGTCTCTGTGTCTCTGTGTGTCTCTGTGTCTCTGTGTGTCTCTGTGTGTCTCTGTGTGTCTCTGTGTCTCTCTGTGTCTCTGTGTGTCTCTGTGTCTCTGTGTGTCTCTGTGTGTCTCTGTGTGTCTCACTGTGTCCGTGTCTCTGTGTCTCTCTGTGTGTCTCTGTGTGTCTCTGTGTCTCTGTGTGTCTCTGTGTCTCTGTGTGTCTCTGTGTGTCTCTGTGTCTCTCTGTGTCTCTGTGTCTCTGTGTGTCTCTGTGTCTCTGTGTGTCTCTGTGTGTCTCTGTGTCTCTGTGTGTCTCTGTGTGTCTCTGTGTGTCTCTGTGTCTCTGTGTGTCTCTGTGTGTCTCTCTGTGTCTCTGTGTGTCTCTGTGTCTCTGTGTGTCTCTGTGTGTCTCTGTGTCTCTGTGTGTCTCTGTGTCTCTGTGTCTCTGTGTGTCTCTGTGTCTCTGTGTGTCTCTGTGTGTCTCTCTGTGTCTCTGTGTGTCTCTGTGTGTCTCTGTGTCTCTGTGTGTCTCTGTGTCTCTGTGTGTCTCTGTGTGTCTCTGTGTGTCTCTGTGTCTCTGTGTGTCTCTGTGTGTCTCTGTGTGTCTCTGTGTGTCTCTGTGTCTCTGTGTGTCTCTGTGTGTCTCTGTGTGTCTCTGTGTGTCTCTGTGTGTCTCTGTGTGTCTCTGTGTGTCTCCGTGTGTCTCTGTGTCTCTGTGTGTCTCTGTGTGTCTCTGTGTCTCTGTGTGTCTCTGTGTCTCTGTGTCTCTGTGTGTCTCTGTGTGTCTCTGTGTCTCTGTGTGTCTCTGTGTCTCTGTGTGTCTCTGTGTCTCTGTGTCTCTGTGTGTCTCTGTGTCTCTGTGTGTCTCTGTGTCTCTGTGTGTCTCTGTGTGTCTCTGTGTGTCTCTGTGTGTCTCTGTGTCTCTGTGTGTCTCTGTGTGTCTCTGTGTCTCTGTGTGTCTCTGTGTCTCTGTGTGTCTCTGTGTGTCTCTGTGTGTCTCTGTGTGTCTCTGTGTGTCTCTGTGTGTCTCACTGTCTCCGTGTCTCTGTGTGTCTCTGTGTGTCTCTGCGTGTCTCTGTGTGTCTCTGTGTGTC
>NW_027621264.1:107500-109225 GCF_964198595.1 Lampetra fluviatilis
CACTCACCCACTCACTCCACACTCACCCACTCACTCACCTCACTCACCCACTCACCCACTCACTCACCCACTCACCCATCACACCCACTCACTCACCACTCACTCACCCACTCACTCACCCACTCACCCACTCACTCACCCACTCACTCACCCACTCACTCACTCACTCACCCACTCACTCACCACTCACCCACTCACTCACCCACTCACTCACCCACTCACTCACCCACTCACTCACCCACTCACCCACTCACTCACCCACTCACTCACCCACTCACTCACCCACTCACCCACTCACTCACTCACTCACCCACTCACTCACCCACTCACCCACTCACTCACCCACTCACTCACCCACTCACCCACTCACTCACCCACTCACTCACTCACCTCACCCACTCACTCACCCACTCACTCACTCACCCACTCACTCACTCACCCACTCACTCACTCACCCACTCACTCACCCACTCACCCACTCACTCACCCACTCACTCACCCACTCACTCACCCACTCACCCACTCACTCACCCACTCACTCACCCACTCACTCACTCACCCACTCACTCACTCACTCACTCACCCACTCACTCACCCACTCACTCACCCACTCACCCACTCACTCACCCACTCACTCACCCACTCACTCACTCACTCACCCACTCACTCACCCACTCACCCACTCACTCACCCACTCACTCACCCACTCACTCACCACTCACCACTCACTCACCCACTCACTCACCCACTCACTCACACTCACTCACCACTCACCCACTCACTCACCCACTCACTCACCCACTCACTCACCCACTCACACTCCACTCACTCACTCACCCACTCACTCACCCACTCACCCACTCACTCACCCACTCACTCACCCACTCACCCACTCACTCACCCACTCACTCACTCACCCACTCACCCACTCACTCACCCACTCACCTCACTCACCCACTCACTCACTCACCCACTCACTCACTCACCCACTCACTCACCCTCACCACTCACTCACCCACTCACTCACCCACTCACTCACCCACTCACCCACTCACTCACCACTCACTCACCCACTCACTCATCACCCACTCACTCACTCACTCACTCACCCACTCACTCACCCACTCACTCACCCACTCACCCACTCACTCACCCACTCACTCACCCACTCACTCACCACTCACTCACCCACTCACTCACCCACTCACCCACTCACTCACCCACTCACTCACCCACTCACTCACCCACTCACTCACCCACTCACCCACTCACTCACCCACTCACTCACCCACTCACCCACTCACTCACTCACTCACCCACTCACTCACCCACTCACTCCCACTCACTCACCCACTCACTCACCCACTCACCCACTCACTCACCCACTCACTCACTCACCCACTCACCCACTCACTCACCCACTCACTCACTCACTCACCCACTCACTCACCCACTCACCACTCACTCACTCACTCACCCACTCACTCACCCACTCACCACTCACTCACCCACTCACTCACTCACTCACTCACTCACCCACTCACTCACTCACTCACCCACTCACTCACTCACCCACTCACCCACTCACTCACCCCACTCACTCACTCACCCACTCACTCACTCACCCACTCACTCACTCACCCACTCACTCACCCACTCACCCACTCACTCACTCACTCACCCACTCACTCCACCCACTCACCCACTCACTCACCCACTCACTCA
>NW_027621265.1:0-15000 GCF_964198595.1 Lampetra fluviatilis
GGCCATCTTAGTAAGGGAGTGACACGATAGAGACTTTGAGTCGGCCATCTTTGTAAGGGGGGGCTCAGATATTTTGAGTCGGCCATCTTGGTAAGGGGGAGCTCAGATATTTTTTGAGTCGGCCATCTTGGTAAGGGGGTGACACGATAGAGACTTTGAATCGGCCATCTTTGTAAGGGGGGGGGGAACTCAGAGACTTTGAGTCAGCCATCTTGGTAAGTGGCAGAACACGGAGATTTTGCCTCGGCCATCTTGGTAAGGGGGAGAACACGGAGATTTTGAGATTGCCATCTTGGTAAGGAGGGAACACAGTGGAGGCTTCGAGTCGGCCATCTTGGTAAGGGGTACACCTCAGAGAGTTTGGTCGGCCATCTTGGCAAGGAGGAGAACTCGGAGATTTTTGAGTCGACCATCTTGGTAAGGGGGAGAACTCGGATGTTTTCAGTCGGCCATCTTGGTCAGGGGGAATACCGTGGCTACTTTTGAGTCGGCCATCTTGGTAAGGGAACGAGCTCAGATATGTTGCGTCGGCCATCTTGGTAAGGGGGGAATGCGGTGAATTTGTGTCGGCCATCTTGGTAAGGGTGAAACTCAGAGGCTTTGAGTCGGCCATCTTGGTAGTGGGTCTCTGTGAGTCTCTCTATGAGAGTTTCCCCTGAATCTTTCCCGTAGCAAGATGGCCGCCCGCTTTCATCTCCCCCCCCACTCTTCCCACACCATTGCCGTGACGTCACGCCAACCGGAAGCGGAAGTGGGTCCACTTCCGGCACGTGTCTCTTGTCACTTCCGCCACGTGTCTGCCTACACCACCGTCACCAAACTCTTCATCTTTCTCCACAACCACCACAACTTTCTCTGTCACAACAACAACAACCTACACCACAACCACCACCACCACCACATCATCATCATCATCTCAATGGCGTCAGCGCCCAAGAGAATTCACAGAAGTGTTGACGAGGATCACGATGACGACGATGATGAAGACGACGACGATGATGATGAGGAGCGAGATGATGAGCGAGAGGAGGGTGATGGCGATGACTGCAGCGACAGTGGAAGCGACGACATCAACGAGGTGATGGTGGTTGTGGTGGTTGTGTTGTGAGAGGAGCTATGGTGGTGGTGGTGGTTGTTGTGGTTGTGTTGTGAGAGGAGCTGTGGTGGTGGTGGTTGTGGTGGTTGTGGTGGTGCTGTGGTTGTGGTGGTGGTTGTGGTGGTGGTGGTGGTGGTTGTGTGTGGGGAGCGGTGGTGCAGTGGTGGTGGTTGTGGTGGTGGTTGTTTTGTGTGGGGAGCGGTGGTGCAGTGGTTGTTGTGTGTGGGGAGCTGTGGTGGTTGTGGTTGTGTGTGAGGAGCGGTGGTGCAGTGGTGGTGGTTGTGGTGGTTGTTGTGTGTGTGGGGAGCGGTGGTGCAGTGGTGGTGGTGGTTGTGGTGGTTGTTGTGTGTGTGGGGAGCGGTGGTGCAGTGGTGGTGGTTGTTGTGGTGGTGGTTGTGTGTGGGGAGTTGTGGTGGTGGTGGTTGTGTGTGGGGAGCGGTGGTGCAGTGGTGGTGGTTGTGGTGGTGGTGGTTGTGTGTGGGGAGCGGTGGTGCAGTGGTGGTGGTTGTTGTGGTGGTTGTTGTTGTGTGTGTGGGGAGCGGTGGTGCAGTGGTGGTGGTTGTTGTGGTGGTGGTTGTTGTGTGTGGGGAGCGGTGGTGCAGTGGTTGTGTGTGGGGAGCGACTGAGTGACCGAGTGAGTGACTGACTGAGTGACTGACTGACTGAGTGGCTGAGTGAGTGACTGAGTGAGTGAGTGACTGAGTAACTGACTGAGTGAGTGAGTGACTGAGTGAGTGAGTGACTGAGTGACTGACTGAGTGAGTGGCTGAGTGACTGAGTGACTGACTGAGTGACTGACTGAGTGACTGAGTGAGTGAGTGACTGAGTGACTGACTGAGTGACTGACTGACTGAATGAGTGACTGAGCGAGTGACTGACTGAGTGAGTGAGTGACTGACTGAGTGACTGACTGAGTGAGTGGCTGAGTGACTGACTGACTGACTGAGTAACTGAGTGAGTGACTGACTGAGTGACTGACTTAGTGACTGACTGAGTAACTGAGTAACTGACTGACTGAGTAACTGACTGAGTGACTGACTGACTGAGTGACCCCTGACCTATTTCTGTGACCTCTCCCTGACCCTTCCCCGTGACCCCTCTCCGTGACCCCCCCCCCCCCTCTCCAGGAGGTGATGGTGGAGTTTGAGGCTCACTCCTTCACACACTCCGACTTCTACGGAGTGCGCAAGCTCTTACTGCAGGTAACCTCACACATGGTGATGGTGGTGGTGATGGTGGTGATGGTGGTGATGGTGGTGGTGATGGTGGTGGTGGTGATGGTGATGGTGGTGATGGTGGTGATGGTGGTGGTGATGGTGGTGGTGGTGATGGTGGTGGTGGTGGTGATGGTGGTGATGGTGATGGTGGTGGTGGTGATGGAGGTGATGGTGGTGGTGGTGGTGGTGGTGATGGTGGTGATGGTGATGGTGGTGATGGTGGTGATGGTGGTGGTGATGGTGATGGTGGTGGTGATGGTGATGGTGGTGATGGTGGTGATGGTGGTGATGGTGGTGATGGTGGTGATGGTGGTGGTGGTGGTGGTGATGGTGGTGATGGTGATGGTGGTGGTGGTGGTGATGGTGATGGTGGTGGTGGTGATGGTGGTGGTGGTGATGGTGGTGATGATGGTGGTGGTGGTGGTGATGGTGGTGATGGTGATGGTGGTGGTGATGGTGATGGTGGTGATGGTGGTGGTGGTGGTGGTGATGGTGGTGATGGTGGTGGTGATGGTGGTGGTGGTGGTGGTGATGGTGGTGATGGTGATGGTGGTGATTGTGATGGTGGTGATGGTGGTGGTGGTGGTGGTGATGGTGGTGATGGTGATGGTGGTGATGGTGGTGATGGTGGTGATGGTGGTGATGGTGATGGTGGTGATGGTGGTGGTGATGGTGGTGGTGGTGATGGTGATGGTGGTGATGGTGGTGATGATGACTCGCTCACTCAGTCAGTCACTCGGTGACTCACTCAGTCACTCACTCTGTAACTCAGTCACTCACTCAGTCACACAGTCACTCAGTCACTCACTCAGTCACACAGTCACTCAGTCACTCACTCAGTCACTCTCTCAGTCACTCACTCTGTAACTCAGTCACTCACTCAGTCACTCTCTCAGTCACTCGGCCACTCAGTCAGTCAGTCACTCGGTCACTCACTCAGTCACTTACTCACTCATTCAGTCACTCACTCGGTCACTCACTCAGTCTCTCAGTCACCCACTCAGTCACTCACTCAGTCACTCTCTCAGTCACTCTCTCAGTCACTCACTCAGTCAATCAGTCACTCACTCAGTCACTCACTCAGTCACTCACTCAGTCACTCACTCAGGCACTCACTCAGTCACTCGGTCACTCACTCAGTCACTCAGTCAGTCACTCACTCAGTCACTCACTCAGTCACTCTCTCAGTCACTCACTCAGTCTCTCACTCAGTCACTCACTCAGTCACTCACTCAGTCACTCTCTCAGTCACTCAGTCACTCACTCAGTCACTCACTCAGTCACTCACTCAGTCACTCTCTCAGTCACTCACTCTGTAACTCAGTCACTCAGTCACTCACTCAGTCACTCTCTCAGTCACTCTCTCAGTCACTCGGCCACTCAGTCAGTCAGTCACTCGGTCACTCACTCAGTCACTCACTGAGTCACTCACTCACTCTCTCAGTCACTCACTCAGTCACTCACTCTCTCAGTCACTCACTCCGTCAGTCAGTGTGTCTGTGTCTGTGTGTGTGTCTGTGTGTGTGTGTGTCTGTGTGTGTGTGTGTGTCTGTGTGTGTGTGTGTCTGTGTGTGTCTCTGTCTGTGTGTGTGTCTGTGTGTGTCTGTGTGTGTGTCTGTGTGTGTGTCTGTGTCTGTGTGTGTGTGTGTCTCTGTGTGTGTGTCTGTGTGTGTCTGTGTGTCTGTGTGTGTGTGTGTGTGTCTCTGTGTGTCTCTGTGTGTCTGAGTGTGTGTCTGTGTGTGTCTCTGTGTGTGTCTGTATGTGTGTGTCTGTGTGTGTGTCTGTGTGTGTCTGTGTCTGTGTGTGTGTGTGTCTCTGTGTGTGTGTCTGTGTGTGTCTGTGTGTGTCTGTGTGTCTGTGTGTGTGTGTGTGTGTCTCTGTGTGTGTCTCAGCTGTTCCGCAAGACGGCTGTGGATGTGACGGAGCTCGCTAACCTCATCGTCAACAACCCGGACTTGGGCAGCGTGCTCAAGGTGACAGTTGGGGAGGGGGAGAGTTCCGTCAGAACGGACCTAGGGGCGGGACGGTTCGCTCGCCACTGACAGCACCTACGGCCCTGCCGGAGACTACCTGGGGAGCTTTGTCTGTGTCTCAGCACTTGCCCCTACAGCCCTGCTAGAGGCTACCTGGGGGAGCTTTGTCTCTGTCTCAGCACTTGCCCCTACAGCCCTGCTAGAGGCTGCCTGGGGGAGCTTTGTCTGTGTCTCAGCACTTGCCCCTACAGCCCTGCTAGAGGCTACCTGGGGGAGCTTTGTCTGTGTCTCAGCACTTGCCCCTACAGCCCTGCTAGAGGCTACCTGGGGGACCTTTGCCTGTACCTGTGTGTGTGTGCGTCAGTAGCAAGCTGCGGTTTCTGACGACAGCGACGATGGTGACGATCAAGATGAGGTCTTCGGATTCATAACCCTCATCAATCTGTCAGACAAACAGGTGGGTGAGTGGGTGGGTGAGTGGGTGAGTGAGTGGGTGAGTGGGTGGGTGGGTGAGTGGGTGGGTGGGTGGGTGAGTGGGTGGGTGGGTGGGTGAGTGGGTGGGTGGGTGAGTGGGTGGGTGGGTGGGTGGGTGAGTGAGTGGGTGGGTGGGTGGGTGGGTGGGTGGGTGAGTGGGTGAGTGAGTGGGTGGGTGAGTGGGTGGGTGGGTGAGTGGGTGGGTGGGTGTGTGAGTGGGTGAGTGAGTGGGTGGGTGGGTGAGTGAGTGGGTGAGTGAGTGGGTGGGTGGGTGAGTGAGTGAGTGGGTGGGTGGGTGAGTGAGTGGGTGAGTGGGTGGGTGGGTGAGTGAGTGGGTGGGTGGGTGGGTGAGTGGGTGGGTGGGTGGGTGAGTGGGTGAGTGAGTGGGTGGGTGGGTGAGTGGGTGAGTGAGTGGGTGGGTGAGTGGGTGAGTGGGTGGGTGGGTGGGTGGGTGAGTGGGTGGGTGGGTGGGTGGGTGAGTGAGTGAGTGGGTGGGTGAGTGGGTGGGTGGGTGAGTGAGTGGGTGGGTGGGTGAGTGGGTGAGTGAGTGGGTGAGTGGGTGGGTGGGTGGGTGAGTGGGTGAGTGGGTGGGTGAGTGGGTGGGTGAGTGGGTGAGTGGGTGGGTGAGTGGGTGAGTGGGTGAGTGGGTGGGTGAGTGAGTGGGTGGGTGGGTGGGTGGGTGGGTGAGTGAGTGAGTGAGTGGGTGGGTGGGTGAGTGGGTGGGTGGGTGGGTGAGTGGGTGGGTGGGTGAGTGGGTGGGTGGGTGGGTGAGTGAGTGGGTGGGTGGGTGGGTGAGTGGGTGGGTGGGTGGGTGAGTGGGTGGGTGGGTGAGTGGGTGGGTGGGTGAGTGAGTGAGTGGGTGGGTGGGTGGGTGAGTGGGTGGGTGAGTGAGTGGGTGAGTGAGTGGGTGGGTGGGTGGGTGAGTGGGTGGGTGAGTGAGTGGGTGAATGGGTGGGTGAGTGGGTGGGTGAGTGGGTGGGTGGGTGAGTGGGTGGGTGAGTGGGTGGGTGAGTGGGTGAGTGGGTGGGTGGGTGAGTGGGTGGGTGGGTGAGTGGGTGGGTGGGTGGGTGGGTGAGTGGGTGGGTGGGTGAGTGGGTGAGTGGGTGGGTGAGTGGGTGAGTGGGTGAGTGGGTGGGTGGGTGGGTGGGTGGGTGGGTGAGTGAGTGAGTGGGTGGGTGGGTGGGTGGGTGAGTGAGTGGGTGAGTGGGTGGGTGGGTGGGTGGGTGAGTGAGTGAGTGGGTGGGTGGGTGAGTGGGTGGGTGGGTGGGTGAGTGGGTGGGTGGGTGAGTGAGTGGGTGGGTGGGTGGGTGAGTGGGTGGGTGGGTGAGTGGGTGGGTGAGTGGGTGGGTGGGTGAGTGAGTGGGTGGGTGGGTGGGTGAGTGAGTGAGTGAGTGGGTGAGTGGGTGGGTGGGTGGGTGAGTGGGTGGGTGGGTGGGTGGGTGAGTGAGTGAGTGGGTGGGTGGGTGGGTGGGTGAGTGAGTGGGTGAGTGAGTGACTGACTGACTGACTGAGCGAGCGAGTGAGTGTATGAGTGAGCGAGCGAGTGAGTGTATGAGTGAGTGACTGACTGACTGAGCGAGTGAGTGACTGACTGAGCGAGTGAGTGTATGAGTGAGCGAGCGAGTGAGTGTATGAGTGACTGACTGAGTGAGCGAGCGAGCGACTGAGCGAGCGACTGACTGACTGACTAAGCGAGTGACTCTGGGTCCCCAGCTCGCCCCCTGCCTCTCCGCACTGCTCTCCCTGCTGGTGTCTCTGGCTCTGTTAGCGAGTGAGTGTATGAGTGAGTGGGTGGGTGAGCGAGTGGGTGAGCGAGCGAGCGAGCGACTGAGTGAGTGTGTGAGTGAGCGAGTGACTGACTGACTGACTGAGCGAGTGACTCTGCCTCTCCCAGCTCGCCCCCTGCTGGTCTCGCTGGCTCTGTGAGTGAGCGAGCGACTGAGTGAGCGAGCGAGCGACTGAGCGACTGAGCGAGCGACTGAGCGAGCGAGCGACTGACTGACTGACTAAGCGAGTGACTCTGGGTCCCCAGCTCGCCCCCTGCCTCTCCCACCTGGTCTCCCTGCTGGTGTCTCTGGCTGTGGCCCACGCCGCCAGTCCCACCGCGGCCGCCCTGAGGGCCGCTCTGAGCGACGGGGCACGGCCCGTGGGCCTCCTGCTGAGTGAGCGGTTCCTGAACGTACCGCCCCACGTGGCCCTGCCGCTACACGCTCAGCTTAAGTGAGTAGCTCAGTCAGTCGCTTAGTCAGTCGCTCAGTCAGTCAGTCAGTCGCTCAGCCAGTCACTCACTCAGTCAGTCACTCAGCCAGTCACTCACTCACTCGCTCGCTCGATCGCTCGCTCGCTCACTCACCCACTCAATCAATCACTCACTCACCCACTCAATCACTCACTCACCCACTCACCCACTCACTCACTCACCCACCCACTCACCCACTCAATCAATCACTCACTCACCCACTCACTCAATCACTCACTCACCCACCCACTCACCCACTCAATCAATCACTCACTCACTCAATCACTCACTCACTCACCCACTCAATCAATCACCCACTCACTCACCCACTCAATCAATCACTCACTCACCCACCCACTCACCCACTCACTCACTCACCCACTCACTCACCCACCCACCCACCCACTCACTCACTCACTCACCCACTCACCCACCCACTCACCCACTCACCCACCCACTCACCCACTCACTCACTCACTCACCCACTCACCCACCCACTCACTCACCCACTCACCCACTCACCCACTCACTCACCCACTCACCCACCCACCCACTCACTCACTCACTCACTCACCCACTCACCCACTCACTCACCCACTCACTCACCCACTCACCCACTCACTCGCTCAGTCAGTCAGTCAGTCATACACTCACTCATACACTCACTCACCCACCCACCCACTCACTCACCCACTCACTCACCCACCCACCCACTCACCCACTCACTCACTCACCCACTCACCCACCCACCCACTCACTCACTCACCCACTCACCCACTCACCCACCCTCTCGCTCACTCACTCACCCACTCACCCACTCACCCACTCACCCACCCTCTTGCTCACTCACTCACCCACTCACCCACTCACTCACTCACCCACCCACCCACTCACTCACTCACTCACCCACTCACCCACTCACCCACTCACCCACCCTCTTGCTCACTCACTCACCCACTCACCCACTCACTCACTCACCCACCCACCCACTCACTCACTCACTCACCCACTCACCCACTCACTCGCTCACTCACTCACGGCCCGTGGGCCTCCTGCTGAGTGAGCGGTTCCTGAACGTACCGCCCCACGTGGCCCTGCCGCTACACGCTCAGCTTAAGTGAGTAGCTCAGTCAGTCGCTTAGTCAGTCGCTCAGTCAGTCAGTCGCTCAGCCAGTCACTCACTCAGTCAGTCACTCAGCCAGTCACTCACTCACTCGCTCGCTCGATCGCTCGCTCGCTCACCCACTCAATCAATCAATCACTCACTCACCCACTCAATCACTCACTCACCCACTCACCCACTCACTCACTCACTCACCCACCCACTCACCCACTCAATCAATCACTCACTCACCCACTCACTCAATCACTCACTCACCCACCCACTCACCCACTCAATCAATCACTCACTCACCCACTCAATCAATCACCCACTCACTCACCCACTCAATCAATCACTCACTCACCCACCCACTCACCCACTCACTCACTCACTCACCCACTCACTCACCCACCCACCCACTCACTCACTCACTCACCCACTCACCCACTCACTCACCCACCCACTCACCCACCCACTCACTCACCCACCCACCCACTCACCCACTCACTCACTCACCCACTCACCCACCCACCCACTCACTCACTCACCCACTCACCCGCTCACCCACCCACTCGCTCACTCACCCACTCACCCACCCACCCACTCACCCACTCACTCACTCACCCACTCACCCACCCACCCACTCACTCACTCACTCACCCACCCACTCACCCACCCACTCACTCACCCACCCACCCACTCACTCACTCACCCACTCACTCACTCACCCACTCACCCACTCACCCACTCACTCACTCACCCACTCACCCACTCACCCACTCACTCACTCACCCACCCACCCACTCACTCACTCACCCACTCACTCACTCACCCACTCACCCACTCACCCACTCACCCACCCACCCACTCACTCACTCACTCACCCACCCACTCACCCACCCACTCACTCACCCACCCACCCACTCACTCACTCACCCACTCACTCACTCACCCACTCACCCACTCACCCACTCACTCACTCACCCACTCACCCACTCACCCACTCACTCACTCACCCACCCACCCACTCACTCACTCACTCACCCACTCACCCACTCACTCGCTCACTCACTCACGGCCCCTGGGCCTCCTGCTGAGTGAGCGGTTCCTGAACGTTCCGCCCCACGTGGCCCTGCCGCTACACGCTCAGCTTAAGTGAGTAGCTCAGTCAGTCGCTTAGTCAGTCGCTCAGTCAGTCAGTCAGTCGCTCAGTCAGTCACTCACTCAGTCAGTCACTCAGCCAGTCACTCACTCACTCGCTCGCTCGCTCGCTCGCTCACTCACCCACTCAATCAATCACTCACTCACCCACTCACTCAATCAATCACTCACTCACCCATTCACTCACCCACTCAATCAATCACCCACTCACTCACCCACTCAATCAATCACTCACCCACCCACTCACCCACTCACTCACTCACCCACTCACTCACCCACCCACCCACTCACTCACTCACCCACCCACCCACTCACTCACTCACCCACTCACCCACTCACCCACTCACTCGCTCACTCACTCACGGCCCGTGGGCCTCCTGCTGAGTGAGCGGTTCCTGAACGTTCCACCCCACGTGGCCCTGCCGCTACACGCTCAGCTTAAGTGAGTAGCTCAGTCAGTCGCTCAGTCAGTCGCTCAGTCAGTCAGTCAGTCGCTCAGTCAGTCGCTCGCTCGCTCAGTCACCCACTCACTCACCCACTCAATCACTCACCCACACACTCACCCACTCATTCACCCACTCAATCAATCACTCACTCACTCACCCACTCACCCACCCACTCACTCACTCACTCACCCACTCACCCACTCACCCACTCACTCACTCACTCACCCACTCACTCACCCACCCACCCACTCACTCACCCACTCACTCACCCACCCACCCACCCACCCACTCACTCACTCACTCACTCACACCCACTCACCCACTCACTCACTCACTCACCCACCCACCCACCCACCCACCCACTCACCCACCCACCCACTCACTCACTCACTCACCCACTCACTCACCCACCCACTCACTCACTCACCCACCCACCCACTCACTCACCCACTCACTCACCCACCCACCCACCCACTCACTCACTCACCCACTCACCCACTCACCCACTCACTCACTCACTCACCCACTCACTCACCCACCCACCCACTCACTCACCCACTCACTCACCCACCCACCCACCCACCCACTCACTCACTCACTCACCCACCCACTCACTCACCCACTCACTCACTCACTCACTCACCCACCCACCCACCCACTCACCCACCCACCCACTCACCCACTCACCCACCCACTCACCCACTCACTCACTCACTCACCCACTCACCCACCCACCCACTCACTCACTCGCCCACTCACCCACTCACCCACCCACTCGCTCACTCACTCACTCACTCACTCACACTCACTCACCCACCCACCCACTCACCCACTCACTCACTCACCCACTCACCCACCCACCCACTCACTCACTCACCCACTCACCCACTCACCCACCCACTCACCCACTCACTCACTCACTCACCCACTCACCCACCCACCCACTCACCCACTCACCCACCCACCCACTCACTCACTCACTCGCTCACTCACCCACTCACTCACCCACTCACTCACCCACTCACTCACCCACTCACTCACCCACCCACCCACCCACCCACTCACCCACTCACCCACCCACCCACCCACTCACCCACCCACCCACTTACTCACCCACCCACTCACTCACCCACTCACTCACTCACCCACCCACTCACCCACCCACTCACCCACTCACCCACCCACCCACCCCCCCTCTCTCTCTTCAGCAAGGAGTTGGTGTCTCTGGACCGTGCCAAGTGTCTTGCCGGCGGTGGTGGTGGCACCACAACCAGCACAACCACCACCACAACAACCACAACAACAACACAGGCAGCAGGAGGCTTCAGCTACTACCTGCTCGTTTGCAAGACCTGCATAGAGGAGGGGGGAGGGGCTACCCGTGGTGGTGGTGGCGGTGGTGGTGGTGGTGGTGGCGGTGGTGGCGGTGGTGGTGGTGGTGGCGGCGGTGGTGGCGGTGAAGAGAAGGGAGAGTTGATGTTTCTGAACGCCGAAGAGGAATTCTTTTACGAGGTGAGAACCATCACCACTCACCCACTCACTCAGTCACTCAGTCAGTCAGTCACTCAGTCAGTCACTCAGTCAGTCACTCAGTCAGTCACTCAGTCACTCGCTCGCTCACTCATACACTCATACAGTCAGTCAGTCACTCAGTCACTCAGTCAGTCAGTCACTCACTCACTCATACACTCAGTCAGTCAGTCACTCACTCACTCATACACTCAGTCAGTCAGTCAGTCACTCACTCACTCATTCACTCAGTCAGTCAGTCACTCAGTCAGTCAGTCACTCACTCAGTCAGTCAGTCACTCATACACTCGCTCACCCACTCACTCAGTCAGTCAGTCGGTCACTCACTCACTCAGTCAGTCAGTCACTCACTCGCTCGCTTGCTCGCTCGCTCACTCACTCAGTCAGTCACTCACTCATACACTCACGCAGTCAGTCACTCACTCACTCATACACTCAGTCAGTCAGTCACTCACTCACTCATACACTCAGTCAGTCAGTCAGTCACTCACTCACTCATTCACTCAGTCAGTCAGTCACTCAGTCAGTCAGTCACTCACTCAGTCAGTCAGTCACTCATACACTCGCTCACCCACTCACTCAGTCAGTCAGTCGGTCACTCACTCACTCAGTCAGTCAGTCACTCACTCGCTCGCTTGCTCGCTCGCTCACTCACTCAGTCAGTCACTCACTCATACACTCACGCAGTCAGTCACTCACTCACTCATACACTCAGTCAGTCAGTCACTCACTCACTCATACACTCAGTCAGTCAGTCAGTCACTCACTCACTCATTCACTCAGTCAGTCAGTCACTCAGTCAGTCAGTCACTCACTCAGTCAGTCAGTCACTCATACACTCGCTCACCCACTCACTCAGTCAGTCAGTCGGTCACTCACTCACTCAGTCAGTCAGTCACTCACTCGCTCGCTTGCTCGCTCGCTCACTCACTCAGTCAGTCACTCACTCATACACTCACGCAGTCAGTCAGTCACTCAGTCAGTCACTCACTCACTGAGTCACTCAGTCAGTCACTCACTCAGTCAGTCAGTCACTCATACACTCGCTCACCCACTCAGTCAGTCAGTCAGTCAGTTACTCACTCACTCGCTCGCTCAGTCACTCAGTCAGTCACTCACTCATACACTCACTCAGTCAGTCACTCAGTCAGTCACTCAGTCACTCAGTCAGTCACTCACTCAGTCAGTCACTCAGTCAGTCACTCACTCAGTCACTCACCCACTCGCTCACTCACTCACTCAGTCACTTATACACTCACTCAGTCAGTCACTCAGTCAGTCACTCAGTCACTCACTCACTCACTCAGTCACTCACTCAGTCAGTCAGTCAATCAGTCACTCACTCACTCAGTCACTCAGTCACTCACTCACCCACTCATTCACTCACTCACTCAGTCACTCAGTCACTCAGTCACTCACTCACCCACTCACTCACTCAGTCACTCAGTCACTCAGTCACTCACTCACCCACTCACTCACTCAGTCACTCAGTCACTCACTCACTCAGTCAGTCACTCAGTCACTCAGTCAGTCACTCACTCAGTCAGTCACTCACTCATACACTCGCTCACTCAGTCAGTCACTCACTCGCTCAGGCAGTCACTCACTCACTCACATACTCACTCACTCAGTCATTCAGTCAGTCACTCACTCGCTCGCTCGCTCACTCACACACTCAGTCAGTCAGTCAGTCACTCAGTCACTCACTCAGTCACTCACTCACTCAGTCAGTCACTCACTCACTCAGTCACTCACTCATACACTCACTCAGTCAGTCAGTCAGTCACTCACTCACTCATACACTCATACAGTCAGTCAGTCACTCAGTCAGTCAGTCACTCACTCACTCACTCAGTCAGTCACCCACTCAGTCAGTCACTCACCCACTCAGTCAGTCACTCACACAGTCAGTCACTCACTCACTCAGTCAGTCACTCAGTCACTCACTCAGTCACTCACTCACTCACTCGGTCAGTCACTCAGTCAGTCACTCAGTCACTCACTCAGTCAGTCACTCACTCAGTCAGTCACCCACTCAGTCAGTCACTCACCCACTCAGTCAGTCACTCACACAGTCAGTCAGTCACTCACTCAGTCAGTCACTCACTCACTCAGTCAGTCACTCAGTCACTCACTCAGTCACTCACTCACTCACTCAGTCACTCACTCGCTCAGTCACTCAGTCAGTCACTCAGTCAGTCACTCACTCAGTCACTCAGTCACTCACTCAGTCAGTCACTCACTCACTCAGTCACTCAGTCACTCAGTCCGTCAGTCACTCAGTCACTCACTCGCTCACTCAGTCACTCAGTCACTCACTCAGTCACTCACTCACTCACTCAGTCAATCACTCACTCACTCAGTCACTCAGTCACTCACTCAGTCACTCAGTCGGTCACTCAGTCACTCACTCAGTCACTCACTCACTCAGTCAGTCATACACTCACTCACTCAGTCAGTCACTCAGTCAGTCAGTCAGTCAATCAATCACTCACTCAGTCACTCACTCGCTCAGGCAGTCACTCACTCAGTCACTCACTCAGTCACTCACTCACTCGCTCACTCACTCATACACTCACTAATACACTCACTCACACACTCACCCACCCCCCCACCCACCAACCCCACCCCCCCACCCACCAACCCCACCCCCCCACCCACCCACCCCACCCCCCCACCCCACCCACCCACCCCACCCCCCCACCCCACCCCCCCCACCCCACCCACCCCACCCCCCCACCCACCAACCCCACCCCCCCACCCACCAACCCCACCCCCCCACCCACACACCCCACCCCCCCACCCCACCCACCCACCCCACCCCCCCACCCCACCCCCCCACCCACCCACCCCACCCCCCCCACCCACCCACCCCACCCACCCCACCCCCTAACTCCACCCCCCCCACCCCACCCCCACCCCCCCCACCCCACCCCCCCACCCCACCCCCCCACTCACCCACCCACTCACCCACCCACTCACCCACCCACTCACCCACCCACTCACCCACCCACCCACTCACCCACCCACTCACCCACCCACTCACCCACCCACCCACTCACCCACTCACCCACCCACTCACCCACCCACTCACCCACCCACTCACCCCACCCACTCACCCACCCACTCACCCACCCACCCACTCACCCACTCACCCACCCACTCACCCACCCACTCACCCACCCACTCACCCACCCACTCACCCACCCACCCACTCACCCACTCACCCACCCACTCACCCACCCCACTCACCCACCCACTCACCCACCCACTCACCCACCCACTCACCCACCCACCCACTCACCCACCCACCCACTCACCCACCCACCCACTCACCCACCCACCCACTCACCCACCCACTCACCCACTCACCCACCCCCCCACTCACCCACCCACCCACCCACCCACTCACCCACCCACTCACCCACCCACCCACTCACCCACCCACCCACCCACCCACTCACCCACCCACCCACCCACTCACCCACCCACCCACCCACTGTACGTGTGTACGTGTGTCTCTGCGTGTGCGTCTCTCCGCGTGTGAGCAGCAGGCAGAACTGGCGTTCACCTACCCACCCACCCACCCACTCACCCACCCACCCACTCACCCACCCACCCACCCACTCACCCACCCACCCACCCACCCACTCACCCACCCACCCACCCACTCACCCACCCACCCACTCACCCACCCACCCACCCACTGTACGTGTGTACGTGTGTCTCTGCGTGTGCGTCTCTCCGCGTGTGAGCAGCAGG
>NW_027621265.1:17500-25000 GCF_964198595.1 Lampetra fluviatilis
TCATCAGCAGCAGCACCATCATCATCAGCAGCATCATCAGCAGCAGCACCATCATCATCAGCAGCAGCATCATCATCAGCATCAGCATCATCATCATCATCATCAGCATCATCATCACCAGCAGCACCATCATCATCAGCAGCATCATCATCAGCAGCAGCATCATCATCAGCAGCAGCATCATCATCAGCAGCAGCACCATCATCATCAGCAGCATCATCATCACCAGCAGCACCATCATCATCAGCAGCATCATCATCACCAGCAGCATCATCATCAGCAGCAGCACCATCATCACCAGCAGCACCATCATCATCAGCAGCAGCAGCATCATCAGCAGCAGCTGCACCAGCAGCAGCATCAGTAGCAGCAGCATCAGTAGTAGCAGCAGCTGGTGGTGGTGGTGATGATGGTGGTGATGATGGTGGTGGTGGTGGTGATGATGATGGTGGTGGTGGTGATGATGATGGTGGTGATGGTGGTGGTGGTGGTGATGGTGGTGATGGTGGTGGTGATGCTGGTGATGGTGCTGGTGATGGTGGTGATGGTGGTGACCTTGTGGGTGTCCACGTCACCGGGAGAGCGGGTGACCTGGTTTGTGTTGATTTTAAAGACGATTCGGTTTGAAAATAAAACTGCTGAGTTGCACACACTGCACAAGCCTGATGATTGCTACACCTGGGCGGGGGGGGGGGGATCGGGGCGGTGTTGTGTATACACACACACAGAGACCCACACACAGAGACACACAGACACTCACACATACACTCACACAGACAGACACACAGAGACCCACACAGAGACCCACACACACAGAGACCCCCACACACAGAGACACACAGACACTCACACAGACACTCACACACACAGACCCACACAGACCCACACAGAGACGCACACACACAGAGACCCACACACAGAGACACACAGACACTCACACATACACTCACACAGACACACACACAGACACACACAGAGACCCACACAGAGACCCACACACAGATACACACAGACACTCACACATACACTCACACAGACACTCACACACAGACTCACACAGAGACACAAACACACAGACCCACAGACACACACACACAGACACACACTGACACACACACACTGACACAGCCACACTGACAGACACACCCACACACACAGACACACACACAGACACACACACACAGAGACCCACACAGACACACTCATGAGTTTGAGAGTTTTATTGATTTCGATTAACATATTTCCCTCGCACCAAACGCCCCACAGCTGCAACCAAGATATGCTCACCACCTCACCACCAACTCACCACCATCACCACCACCCTCACCACCACCATCACCACCACCACCATCACCACCACCACCTCACCACTATCCTCACCACTATCCTCACCACCACCATCATCACCACCCTCACCACCACCCTCACCACCACCCTCACCACCACCTCACCACCACCACCTCACCACTATCCTCACCACTATCCTCACCACCACCATCATCACCACCCTCACCACCACCCTCACCACCACCCTCACCACCACCCTCACCACCACCCTCACCACCACCTCCATCGCCTCCACCACCACCTCACCACCACCACCCTCACCACCACCTCACCACCACCACCTCACCACCACCACCATCATCACCACCCTCACCACTTTCCTCACCATCCTCACCACCCTCACCACCACCCTCACCACCACCCTCACCACCACCATCACCACCACCACCACCATCACCACCACCCTCACCACTACCCTCACCACTACCCTCACCACCATCACCACTACCCTCACCACTACCCTCACCACCCTCACCACCACCCTCACCACCACCACCACCATCACGACCTCCTGTGTACCAGGCGAGGTGGTCAACATCTCACACGAGCAAGCTGCTTGGCTGTGGATTGAGCGGATCGCGACCTCGTGTGAGTGTGTGTAGGTGTGTGTGTGGGTGTGTGTCTGTGTAGGTGTGTGTGTAGGTGTGTGTGTAGGTGTGTGTGTAAGTGTGTGTAAGTGTGTGTGTATGTAGGTGTGTGTAGGTGTGTGTGTAGGTGTGTGTAGATGTGAGTGTGTGTAGGTGTGTGTGTAGATGTGAGTGTGTGTAGGTGTGTGTGTAGATGTGAGTGTGTGTAGGTGTGTGTGTAGGTGTGTGTGTAGGTGTGTGTGTAGGTGTGTGTGTAAGTGTGTGTGTAAGTGTATGTAGGTGTGTGTGTAGATGTGAGTGTGTGTCTGTGTGTGTCTGTGTGTGTCTGTGTGTGTGTGTGTGTGTCTGTGTGTGTGTGTGTCTGTGTGTGTGCGGCATCGTTGACCAGGTAGAACTTGCTGCTCACTCATTGTGCCCCTCCTCCTCATCCTTTGCACAGTACCTGGGGGAACACCACAAACACACAGACACACAGTCACACACACACACACAGAGACACACACAGTCTCACACACACACACAGAGACACACACAGTCTCACACACACAGTCACACACACACAGTCACACACACAGACACAGTGACACACACACACAGTCACACACACACACAGTCACACACACACACAGACACACACACACAGACACACACATACAGTCACACACACACAGTCACACACACACACAGACACACACACACACAGACACACACATACAGTCACACACATACAGTCACACACACACACAGTCACACACAGACACACACACAGACACAGTGACACACACAGACACACACATACACACAGACAGACACACACAGACACACACAGTCACACACATGCAGTCACACACACACACAGACACACAGTCACACACACAGACACACACAGACACACACACAGACACACACAGACACACACACAGACACACACACAGACACACACACACACACACATACAGTCACACACAGACACACACACAGTCACACACACAGAGACACACATACAGTCACACACATACACACAGACAGACACACACAGACACACACATAGACACACACACACACATACAGTCACACACATACACACAGACAGACACACACACAGACACACACAGACACACACATAGACACACACACAGTCACACACACACAGACACACATACACACAGACAGACACACACAGACACACACATAGACACACACACAGTCACACACACACAGACACACATACACACAGACAGACACACACAGACACACACATAGACACACACACAGTCACACACACACAGACACACATACACACAGACAGACACACACAGACACACACATAGACACACACACAGTCACACACACACAGACACACATACACACAGACAGACACACACAGACACACACATAGACACACACACACAGCACCTCAACCCTAAACAACCCACACGGCCATCGTGAACCCCCCATTCCCCGCCACACTCACCGCCCCACCAACCTCCCCCCACCACTCTCCCCCCCACCACTCCCCCCCCCACCAATCCGTGTCCCCACCACTCTCCACCCCCACTCTCTCCCCCCCACTATCTCCCCCCCCACTCTCTCCCCCCCACTATCTCCCCCCCACCACTCTCCCCCCCACCACTCCCCCCCCCACCAATCCGTGTCCCCACCACTCTCCACCCCCACTCTCTCCCCCCCACTATCTCCCCCCCCACTCTCTCCCCCCCACTATCTCCCCCCCACCACTCTCCCCCCCACCACTCCCGCCCCCACCAATCCGTGTCCCCACCACTCTCCACCCCCACTCTCTCCCCCCCACTATCTCCCCCCCCACTCTCTCCCCCCCACTATCTCCCCCCCACCAACCTCCCCCCACCACTCTCCCCCCCACCAATCCGTCTCCCTCACCTCTCCCCCCACCACTCTCTCCCCCCACTATCTCCCCCCACCAATCCGTCTCTCCCACCACTCTCCCCCCACTCTCTCCCCCCCCCTACTCTCTCCCCCCACCACTCTCCCCCCCACCACTCTCCACCCCCCCACTACCTCCCCCCACCACTCTCCCCACCACTCTCCCCCCACCAATCCGTCTCCCCCCCCCCCCCACCCACCTCTCCCAGTGCTTGTGGTTGAGGCTGGACAGATCGTCAAGCCGGGCGATCTTGAGCAGGTACTGGGAGAGCTTCAGGAGCTCACGGTCCGTGTCACGGTTAATGTGGGCCTTCATGAAGGGCTTGATCTACACACACACACACACAGACACACACACAGACACACACACAGACACACACAGTGACACACAGACACACACAGTGACACACAGACACACACACAGACACACAGGTACTGGGAGAGCTTCAGGAGCTCACGGTCCGTGTCACGGTTAATGTGGGCCTTCATGAAGGGCTTGATCTACACACACACACACACAGACACACACACAGACACACAGACACACACACAGACACACAGACACACACACAGACACACACACAGACACACACAGGTACTGGGAGAGCTTCAGCAGCTCACGATCCGTATCACGGTTAATGTGAGCCTTCATGAAGGGCTTGATCTACACACACACACAGTGACACACACACACAGACAGACAGACACACACACACAGTGACACACACAGCCAGAGACACAGACACACACAGGTACTGGGAGAGCTTCAGGAGCTCACGGTCCGTGTCACGGTTAATGTGGGCCTTCATGAAGGGCTTGATCTACACACACACACAGTGACACACACACACAGACAGACACACACACACACAGACACACACACACACAGACACAGGTACTGGGAGAGCTTCAGGAGCTCACGGTCCGTGTCACGGTTAATGTGGGCCTTCATGAAGGGCTTGATCTACACACACACACAGTGACACACACACACAGACAGACAGACACACACACACACAGACACACACACACAGACACACACACACAGACACACACAGGTACTGGGAGAGCTTCAGCAGCTCACGATCCGTATCACGGTTAATGTGAGCCTTCATGAAGGGCTTGATCTACAACAACAACAACCGCCATTCGCCACTAAGTGGCGGTGACGTCACCACGACGCTTGTGCCAGGCCAAGTGCACCTTGAGGCTACCACGTGAAGTGTCGAACGCCCGCTGGCAGGAGGTCACGGGGCAGACCCAGCAGGTGCCACGGGTCGACTGACCGAGATGACCGAGACGACTGGCTGATGCACCACCTGTGCCCCCTACTGTGCCAACTTGCTGTGCTTTAGCCACCCGACACTCCCCCCACCCCCACCACCACCCCCCCCCACCCCCCCCACCAACCACTCCCACCACCACCTCCACCACCACCCCCACCACCACCATCACCCCCACCACCACCTTGTGAGTGAGTGAGTGGGTGGGTGAGTGGGTGAGTGGGTGGGTGAGTGGATGAGTGGGTGGGTGAGTGGATGAGTGGGTGGGTGAGTGGATGAGTGGGTGGGTGAGTGGGTGGCTGGCTGAGTAAGTGGGTGGGTGGGTGGATGAGTGAATGAGTGGGTGTGTGAGTGGGTGAGTGGCTGAGTGAGTAGGTGGGTGAGTGAGTGAGTGGGTGAGTGGCTGAGTGAGTGGGTGTGTGAGTGGGTGAGTGGCTGAGTGAGTAGGTGGGTGAGTGAGTGAGTGGGTGAGTGGCTGAGTGAGTGGGTGTGTGAGTGGGTGAGTGGCTGAGTGAGTAGGTGGGTGAGTGAGTGAGTGGGTGAGTGGCTGAGTGAGTGGGTGGGTGAGTGGCTGAGTGGGTGGGTGAGTGGGTGGGTGAGTGGATGAGTGGATGGGTGAGTGGATGAGTGGGTGGGTGAGTGGATGAGTGGGTGGGTGAGTGGGTGGCTGGCTGAGTGAGTGGGTGGTTGGGTGGATGAGTGAATGAGTGGGTGTGTGAGTGGGTGAGTGAGTGAGTGGGTGAGTGGCTGAGTGAGTGAGTGAGTAGGTGGGTGAGTGAGTGAGTGAGTGGCTGAGTGAGTGGCTGAGTGAGTGGGTGAGTCAGGTGATGTGTGTGTGAACTACCACCCCACCCACCCCCACCACCCCCCACCCCCCCCCCACCTTGAGTCCGTTCTGCGGGTTCATAAGGAAGTTCCGACGAATGTCGTCCAACATGATGGTGTTGCCCGACACACACAGAGACACACAGAGACACACACACACTCCACCCTACCCACTCCCCCCCCCACCCCCCACCCCCCACCCCCCACCCCTCCCCACCCCCCACCCCACCACCCCCCCCACCAACCACTCCCACCACCACCACCTCCACCACCCCCCCACCACCACCCCCACCACCACCCCCACCATCACCCCCACCACCATCACCACCACCTTGTGAGTGAGTGAGTGGGTGGCTGGCTGAGTGAGTGGGTGGGTGAGTGGATGAGTGGGTGGGTGAGTGGGTGGCTGAGTGAGTGGGTGAGTCAGGTGATGTGTGTGTGAACTACCACCCCACCCACCCCCACCACCCCCCACCCCCCCCCCCCCCACCTTGAGTCCGTTCTGCGGGTTCATAAGGAAGTTCCGACGAATGTCGTCCAACATGATGGTGTTGCCCGGGCCGTAGACGTCGGGAAACTTTCCCCAGATCACACCCAGAGGCTTCACCTGGCACAGGGGAACACACACACACACAGTCATACATACAGTCACTCATACAGTCAGTCAGTCACTCAGTCAGTCAGTCACTCAGTCAGTCAGTCAGTCAGTCACTCACTCAGTCAGTCACTCAGTCAGTCAGTCAGTCACTCATACACTCACTCACTCACACACTCACTCACACACTCATACACTCACACACTCACTCATAGACTCACTCACACACTCACTCACTCACACACACACTCACTCATACACTCACTCATACACTCACTCACTCATACACTCACTCACTCATACACTCACTCATACACTCACTCACTCACACACACACTCATACACTCACTCATACACTCACTCACACACTCACTCATACACTCAGTCACTCACACACACACTCACTCATACACTCACTCACTCATACACTCACACACTCACTCACACACTCACTCACTCATACACTCACTCATACACTCACTCACTCACACACTCATACACTCACTCATACACTCACTCACTCATACACTCACTCATTCACTCACTCACTCACACACTCATACACTCACTCATACACTCACTCACTCATACACTCACTCATACACTCACTCATACACTCACTCATACACTCACTCACTCACACACACACTCATACACTCACTCACTCACACACACACTCATACACTCACACACTCACTCATTCACTCATTCATTCACTCACTCACACACTCACTCATACACTCACTCACTCATACACTCACTCATACACTCACTCATACACTCACTCACTCATACACTCACTCACTCATACACTCACTCATACACTCACTCACTCATACACTCACTCATACACTCACTCATACACTCACTCATACACTCACTCACTCATACACTCACTCATACACTCACTCATACACTCACTCACTCATACACTCACTCACTCACACACTCACTCATACAC
>NW_027621265.1:32500-50977 GCF_964198595.1 Lampetra fluviatilis
GCGTGTCGGTGAGTGAGTGGGTGAGTGAGTGAGTGAGTGGGTGAGTGAGTGTATGAGTGTATGAGTGACTGAGTGTATGAGTGAGTGGTTGAGCGAGTGGGTGAGTGGTGAGTGGGTGAGTTACTCACACCAGATGGCGATGTCGTAGTGAGTGTGTGGGTGAGTGTATGAGTGAGTGAGTGAGTGTATGAGTGAGTGGGTGAGTGAGTAAGTGAGTGTATGAGTGAGTGGGTGTGTGAGTGAGTGAGTGAGTGAGTGAGTGAGTGAGTGGGTGAGTGACTGAGTGAGTGTGTGAGTGAGTGAGTGTGTGAGTGAGTGAGTGTGTGAGTGAGTGAGTGTATGAGTGAGTGGGTGAGTGACTGAGTGAGTGTGTGAGTGAGTGAGTGTGTGAGTGAGTGAGTGGGTGGGTGAGTGAGTGAGTGAGCGAGCGAGTGAGTGACTGGGTGAGTAGGTGAGTGTATGAGTGAGTGGGTGAGTGGGTGTGTGAGTGACTGAGTGAGTGAGTGAGTGAGTGTGTGAGTGAGTGAGTGGGTGTGTGAGTGAGTGAGTGAGTGAGTGAGTGAGTGAGTGGGTGAGTGACTGAGTGAGTGTGTGAGTGAGTGAGTGTGTGAGTGAGTGAGTGTGTGAGTGAGTGAGTGGGTGTGTGAGTGAGTGAGTGAGTGAGTGAGTGAGTGGGTGAGTGACTGAGTGAGTGTGTGAGTGAGTGAGTGAGTGAGTGAGTGTGTGAGTGAGTGAGTGGGTGTGTGAGTGAGTGAGTGAGTGAGTGAGTGAGTGAGTGGGTGAGTGACTGAGTGGGTGAGTGAGTAAGTGAGTGTATGAGTGAGTGGGTGTGTGAGTGAGTGAGTGAGTGAGTGAGTGGGTGAGTGACTGAGTGAGTGTGTGAGTGAGTGAGTGTGTGAGTGAGTGAGTGTGTGAGTGAGTGAGTGTATGAGTGAGTGGGTGAGTGACTGAGTGAGTGTGTGAGTGAGTGAGTGTGTGAGTGAGTGAGTGGGTGGGTGAGTGAGTGAGTGAGCGAGCGAGTGAGTGACTGGGTGAGTAGGTGAGTGTATGAGTCAGTGGGTGAGTGGGTGAGTGCGTGAGTGGGTGAGTGAGTGAGTGTATGAGTGAGTGAGTGGATGAGTGAGTAAGTGAGTGGGTGAGTGAGTGAGTGTATGAGTGAGTGAGTGAGTGTATGAGTGAGTGTATGAGTGAGTGAGTGGGTGAGTGAGTGTATGAGTGAGTGAGTGTATGAGTGAGTGTATGAGTGAGTGAGTGGGTGAGTGAGTGTATGAGTGAGTGAGTGTATGAGTGAGTGTATGAGTGAGTGAGTGTATGAGTGAGTGTATGAGTGAGTGAGTGTATGAGTGAGTGAGTGTATAAGTGAGTGAGTGTATGAGTGTGTGAGTGAGTGTGTGAGTGAGTGAGTGTATGAGTGAGTGTATGAGTGAGTGAGTGGGTGAGTGAGTGTATGAGTGAGTGAGTGTATGAGTGAGTGTATGAGTGAGTGAGTGGGTGAGTGAGTGTATGAGTGAGTGAGTGTATGAGTGAGTGTATGAGTGCGTGAGTGGGTGAGTGAGTGTATGAGTGAGTGTATGAGTGAGTGAGTGAGTGTATGAGTGAGTGAGTGGGTGAGTGAGTGTATGAGTGAGTGAGTGTATGAGTGAGTGAGTGTATGAGTGAGTGTATGAGTGAGTGTATGAGTGAGTGAGTGAGTGGGTGAGTGAGTGTGTGAGTGTGTGGGTGAGTGAGTGTATGAGTGTGTGAGTGACTGAGTGAGTGAGTGTGTGAGTGAGTGAGTGGGTGAGTGAGTGTATGAGTGAGTGTATGAGTGAGTGTATGAGTGAGTGTATGAGTGAGTGAGTGAGTGTGTGAGTGGGTGTATGAGTGAGTGTATGAGTGAGTGTATGAGTGAGTGAGTGTATGAGTGAGTGGGTGAGTGAGTGTATGAGTGAGTGAGTGTATGAGTGAGTGAGTGGGTGAGTGAGTGTATGAGTGAGTGGGTGTATGAGTGAGTGTATGAGTGAGTGTATGAGTGAGTGAGTGTATGAGTGAGTGAGTGTATGAGTGAGTGAGTGTATGAGTGAGTGAGTGTATGAGTGAGTGAGTGAGTGTATGAGTGAGTGTATGAGTGAGTGAGTGTATGAGTGAGTGAGTGAGTGTATGAGTGAGTGTATGAGTGAGTGAGTGTATGAGTGAGTGAGTGAGTGTATGAGTGAGTGTATGAGAGAGTGAGTGTATGAGTGAGTGAGTGAGTGTATGAGTGAGTGTATGAGAGAGTGAGTGTATGAGTGAGTGAGTGAGTGTATGAGTGAGTGTATGAGTGAGTGAGTGTATGAGTGAGTGTATGAGTGAGTGTATGAGTGAGTGTATGAGTGAGTGAGTGTATGAGTGAGTGAGTGAGTGTATGAGTGAGTGAGTGGGTGAGTGAGTGTATGAGTGAGTGAGTGTATGAGTGAGTGAGTGAGTGTATGAGTGAGTGAGTGTATGAGTGAGTGAGTGTATGAGTGAGTGAGTGAGTGTATGAGTGAGTGTATGAGTGAGTGAGTGTATGAGTGAGTGAGTGAGTGTATGAGTGAGTGTATGAGTGAGTGAGTGTATGAGTGAGTGAGTGAGTGTATGAGTGAGTGAGTGTATGAGTGAGTGAGTGTATGAGTGAGTGAGTGAGTGTATGAGTGAGTGTATGAGTGAGTGTATGAGTGAGTGAGTGTATGAGTGAGTGAGTGTATGAGTGAGTGAGTGAGTGTATGAGTGAGTGAGTGAGTGTATGAGTGAGTGAGTGTGTGAGTGGGTGTATGAGTGAGTGTATGAGTGAGTGTATGAGTGAGTGAGTGTATGAGTGAGTGTATGAGTGAGTGGGTGAGTGAGTGTATGAGTGAGTGTATGAGTGAGTGGGTGAGTGAGTGCATGAGAGAGTGAGTGTATGAGTGAGTGAGTGAGTGTGTGAGTGGGTGTATGAGTGAGTGTATGAGTGAGTGTATGAGTGAGTGAGTGTATGAGTGAGTGAGTGAGTGTATGAGTGAGTGTGTGTATGAGTGAGTGAGTGTATGAGTGAGTGAGTGTATGAGTGAGTGAGTGGTGAGTGAGTGTATGAGTGAGTGAGTGTATGAGTGAGTGAGTGTATGAGTGAGTGAGTGTATGAGTGAGTGAGTGAGTGTATGAGTGAGTGAGTGTATGAGTGAGTGAGTGTATGAGTGAGTGAGTGTATGAGTGAGTGTATGAGTGAGTGAGTGTATGAGTGAGTGAGTGAGTGTATGATTGAGTGAGTAGCTGAGTGAGTGAGTGAGTGTGTGAGTGAGTGAGTGAGTGAGTGGGTGAGTGAGTGTATGAGTGAGTGAGTGAGTGTATGAGTGAGTGAGTGAGTGAGTGGGTGTATGAGTGAGTGAGTGTATGAGTGAGTGAGTGAGTGTATGAGTGAGTGAGTGAGTGAGTGGGTGAGTGAGTGTGTGAGTGTGTGGGTGAGTGAGTGTATGAGTGAGTGAGTATATGAGTGAGTGAGTGTATGAGTGAGTGAGTGAGTGTATGAGTGAGTGAGTGAGTGAGTGTGTGAGTGTATGAGTGAGTGAGTGTATGAGTGAGTGAGTGTATGAGTGAGTGAGTGTATGAGTGAGTGAGTGAGTGTACGAGTGAGTGAGTGAGTGAGTGTGTGAGTGTATGAGTGAGTGAGTGTATGAGTGAGTGAGTGAGTGTGTGAGTGTATGAGTGAGTGAGTGTATGAGTGAGTGAGTGTATGAGTGAGTGAGTGTATGAGTGAGTGAGTGAGTGAGTGTGTGAGTGTGTGAGTGGGTGTATGAGTGAGTGTATGAGTGAGTGTATGAGTGAGTGAGTGTATGAGTGAGTGGGTGAGTGAGTGTATGAGTGAGTGTATGAGTGAGTGGGTGAGTGAGTGTATGAGTGAGTGAGTGAGTGGGTGAGTGAGTGTATGAGTGAGTGTATGAGTGAGTGTATGAGAGAGTGAGTGTATGAGTGAGTGTATGAGTGAGTGAGTGTATGAGTGAGTAAGTGTATGAGTGAGTGAGTGTATGAGTGAGTGTATGAGTGAGTGAGTGTATGAGTGAGTGAGTGAGTGTATGAGTGAGTGAGTGTATGAGTGAGTGAGTGTATGAGAGAGTGAGTGTATGAGTGAGTGTATGAGTGAGTGAGTGTATGAGTGAGTGAGTGAGTGTATGAGTGAGTGAGTGTATGAGTGAGTGAGTGGGTGAGTGAGTGTATGAGTGAGTGAGTGTATGAGTGAGTGAGTGTATGAGTGAGTGAGTGTGTGAGTGAGTGAGTGGGTGAGTGAGTGTATGAGTGAGTGAGTGTATGAGTGAGTGCGTGAGTGTATGAGTGAGTGAGTGAGTGTATGAGTGAGTGTATGAGTGAGTGAGTGTATGAGTGAGTGAGTGAGTGTATGAGTGAGTGTATGAGTGAGTGAGTGTATGAGTGAGTGAGTGAGTGAGTGTATGAGTGAGTGAGTGTATGAGTGAGTGAGTGTATGAGTGAGTGAGTGAGTGTATGAGTGAGTGTATGAGTGAGTGAGTGTATGAGTGAGTGAGTGAGTGTATGAGTGAGTGTATGAGTGAGTGAGTGAGTGAGTGTATGAGTGAGTGAGTGTATGAGTGAGTGTATGAGTGAGTGGGTGAGTGAGTGTATGAGTGAGTGTATGAGTGAGTGGGTGAGTGAGTGTATGAGAGAGTGAGTGTATGAGTGAGTGAGTGAGTGAGTGTATGAGTGAGTGAGTGAGTGTATGAGTGAGTGAGTGTATGAGTGAGTGAGTGAGTGTATGAGTGAGTGAGTGGGTGAGTGAGTGTATGAGTGAGTGAGTGTATGAGTGAGTGAGTGAGTGTATGAGTGAGTGAGTGGGTGAGTGAGTGTATGCGTGAGTGTGTGTATGAGTGAGTGAGTGAGTGTATGAGTGAGTGAGTGAGTGTATGAGTGAGTGTATGAGTGAGTGGGTGAGTGAGTGTATGAGTGAGTGAGTGTATGAGTGAGTGAGTGAGTGTATGAGTGAGTGTATGAGTGAGTGAGTGTACGAGTGAGTGAATGAGTGAGTGAGTGTATGAGTGGGTGAGTGAGTGTATGAGTGAGTGAGTGTATGAGTGAGTGTACGAGTGAGTGAATGAGTGAGTGAGTGTATGAGTGAGTGAGTGTATGAGTGAGTGAGTGTATGAGTGAGTGTATGAGTGAGTGAGTGAGTGTATGAGTGAGTGAGTGTATGAGTGAGTGAGTGAGTGTATGAGTGAGTGAGTGTATGAGTGAGTGAGTGTATGAGTGAGTGTATGAGTGAGTGAGTGAGTGTATGAGTGAGTGAGTGTATGAGTGAGTGTGTGTATGAGTGAGTGAGTGTATGAGTGAGTGAGTGTATGAGTGAGTGAGTGTATGAGTGAGTGAGTGTATGAGTGAGTGAGTGAGTGTATGAGTGAGTGAGTGAGTGTATGAGTGAGTGTGTGAGTGAGTGAGTGTATGAGTGGGTGAGTGAGTGTATGAGAGAGTGAGTGTATGAGTGAGTGAGTGTATGATTGAGTGAGTGTGTGAGTGAGTGAGTGTATGAGTGAGTGAGTGTATGAGTGAGTGTATGAGTGAGTGAGTGTATGAGTGAGTGAGTGTATGAGTGAGTGAGTGTATGAGTGAGTGAGTGTATGAGTGAGTGAGTGTATGAGTGTGTGTGTGAGTGAGTGAGTGTATGAGTGAGTGAGTGTGTGAGTGAGTGTATGAGTGAGTGAGTGTATGAGTGAGTGAGTGAATGAGTGAGTGAGTGGGTGAGTGAGTGAGTGTATGAGTGAGTGTATGAGTGAGTGAGTGTATGAGTGGGTGAGTGAGTGTATGAGAGAGTGAGTGTATGAGTGAGTGTATGAGTGAGTGAGTGAGTGTATGAGTGAGTGTGTGAGTGAGTGAGTGAGTGTATGAGTGAGTGAGTGTATGAGTGAGTGTATGAGTGAGTGTATGAGTGAGTGAGTGTATGAGTGAGTGAGTGTATGAGTGAGTGTATGAGTGAGTGAGTGTATGAGTGAGTGAGTGTATGAGTGAGTGTATGAGTGAGTGAGTGAGTGTATGAGTGAGTGAGTGTATGAGTGAGTGAGTGAGTGTATGAGTGAGTGAGTGTATGAGTGAGTGAGTGTATGAGTGAGTGTGTGAGTGAGTGAGTGAGTGGGTGAGTGAGTGGGTGAGTGAGTGTATGAGTGAGTGGGTGAGTGAGTGGGTGAGTGAGTGTATGAGTGTATGAGTGAGTGAGTGTATGATTGAGTGAGTGTATGAGTGAGTGTATGAGTGAGTGAGTGAGTGTATGAGTGAGTGTGTGAGTGAGTGAGTGAGTGTATGAGTGAGTGAGTGTATGAGTGAGTGAGTGTATGAGTGAGTGAGTGTATGAGTGAGTGAGTGTATGAGTGAGTGAGTGTATGAGTGAGTGAGTGTATGAGTGAGTGAGTGTATGAGTGAGTGAGTGTATGAGTGAGTGAGTGAGTGTATGAGTGAGTGTATGAGTGAGTGAGTGTGTGAGTGAGTGTGTGAGTGTGTGAGTGAGTGTATGAGTGAGTGAGTGTATGAGTGAGTGAGTGAATGAGTGAGTGTATGAGTGAGTGAGTGTATGAGTGAGTGTATGAGTGAGTGAGTGTATGAGTGGGTGAGTGAGTGTATGAGAGAGTGAGTGTATGAGTGAGTGAGTGTATGATTGAGTGAGTGTATGAGTGAGTGTATGAGTGAGTGAGTGAGTGTATGAGTGAGTGTGTGAGTGAGTGAGTGAGTGTATGAGTGAGTGAGTGTATGAGTGAGTGTATGAGTGAGTGAGTGGGTGAGTGAGTGTATGAGTGAGTGTGTGTATGAGTGAGTGAGTGTATGAGTGAGTGAGTGTATGAGTGAGTGTATGAGTGAGTGAGTGAGTGTATGAGTGAGTGTATGAGTGAGTGAGTGTATGAGTGAGTGAGTGAGTGTATGAGTGAGTGTATGAGTGAGTGAGTGAGTGTATGAGTGAGTGTATGAGTGAGTGAGTGAGTGTATGAGTGAGTGTATGAGTGAGTGAGTGAGTGTATGAGTGAGTGTATGAGTGAGTGAGTGAGTGTATGAGTGAGTGTATGAGTGAGTGAGTGTATGATTGAGTGAGTGTATGAGTGAGTGTATGAGTGAGTGAGTGAGTGTATGAGTGAGTGTGTGAGTGAGTGAGTGAGTGTATGAGTGAGTGAGTGTATGAGTGAGTGTATGAGTGAGTGAGGGTGAGTGAGTGTATGAGTGAGTGTGTGTATGAGTGAGTGAGTGTATGAGTGAGTGAGTGTATGAGTGAGTGTATGAGTGAGTGAGTGAGTGTATGAGTGAGTGTATGAGTGAGTGAGTGTATGAGTGAGTGAGTGAGTGTATGAGTGAGTGTATGAGTGAGTGAGTGAGTGTATGAGTGAGTGTATGAGTGAGTGAGTGAGTGTATGAGTGAGTGTATGAGTGAGTGAGTGTATGAGTGAGTAAGTGTATGAGTGAGTGAGTGTATGAGTGAGTGTATGAGTGAGTGAGTGTATGAGTGAGTGAGTGAGTGTATGAGTGAGTGAGTGTATGAGTGAGTGAGTGTATGAGTGAGTGAGTGTATGAGTGAGTGTATGAGTGAGTGAGTGTATGAGTGAGTGAGTGAGTGTATGAGTGAGTGAGTGTATGAGTGAGTGAGTGGGTGAGTGAGTGTATGAGTGAGTGAGTGTATGAGTGAGTGAGTGTATGAGTGAGTGAGTGTGTGAGTGAGTGAGTGGGTGAGTGAGTGTATGAGTGAGTGAGTGTATGAGTGAGTGAGTGAGTGTATGAGTGAGTGAGTGAGTGTATGAGTGAGTGTATGAGTGAGTGAGTGTATGAGTGAGTGAGTGAGTGTATGAGTGAGTGTAATGAGTGAGTGAGTGTATGAGTGAGTGAGTGAGTGAGTGTATGAGTGAGTGAGTGTATGAGTGAGTGAGTGTATGAGTGAGTGAGTGAGTGTATGAGTGAGTGTATGAGTGAGTGAGTGTATGAGTGAGTGAGTGAGTGTATGAGTGAGTGTATGAGTGAGTGAGTGAGTGAGTGTATGAGTGAGTGAGTGTATGAGTGAGTGTATGAGTGAGTGGGTGAGTGAGTGTATGAGTGAGTGTATGAGTGAGTGGGTGAGTGAGTGTATGAGAGAGTGAGTGTATGAGTGAGTGAGTGAGTGTATGAGTGAGTGAGTGAGTGTATGAGTGAGTGAGTGTATGAGTGAGTGAGTGAGTGTATGAGTGAGTGAGTGGGTGAGTGAGTGTATGAGTGAGTGAGTGTATGAGTGAGTGAGTGAGTGTATGAGTGAGTGAGTGGGTGAGTGAGTGTATGCGTGAGTGTGTGTATGAGTGAGTGAGTGAGTGTATGAGTGAGTGAGTGAGTGTATGAGTGAGTGTATGAGTGAGTGGGTGAGTGAGTGTATGAGTGAGTGAGTGTATGAGTGAGTGAGTGAGTGTATGAGTGAGTGTATGAGTGAGTGAGTGTACGAGTGAGTGAATGAGTGAGTGAGTGTATGAGTGGGTGAGTGAGTGTATGAGTGAGTGAGTGTATGAGTGAGTGTACGAGTGAGTGAATGAGTGAGTGAGTGTATGAGTGAGTGAGTGTATGAGTGAGTGAGTGTATGAGTGAGTGTATGAGTGAGTGAGTGAGTGTATGAGTGAGTGAGTGTATGAGTGAGTGAGTGAGTGTATGAGTGAGTGAGTGTATGAGTGAGTGAGTGTATGAGTGAGTGTATGAGTGAGTGAGTGAGTGTATGAGTGAGTGAGTGTATGAGTGAGTGTGTGTATGAGTGAGTGAGTGTATGAGTGAGTGAGTGTATGAGTGAGTGAGTGTATGAGTGAGTGAGTGTATGAGTGAGTGAGTGAGTGTATGAGTGAGTGAGTGAGTGTATGAGTGAGTGTGTGAGTGAGTGAGTGTATGAGTGGGTGAGTGAGTGTATGAGAGAGTGAGTGTATGAGTGAGTGAGTGTATGATTGAGTGAGTGTATGAGTGAGTGTATGAGTGAGTGAGTGTATGAGTGAGTGAGTGTATGAGTGAGTGAGTGTATGAGTGAGTGAGTGTATGAGTGAGTGAGTGTATGAGTGTGTGTGTGAGTGAGTGAGTGTATGAGTGAGTGAGTGTGTGAGTGAGTGTATGAGTGAGTGAGTGTATGAGTGAGTGAGTGAATGAGTGAGTGAGTGGGTGAGTGAGTGAGTGTATGAGTGAGTGTATGAGTGAGTGAGTGTATGAGTGGGTGAGTGAGTGTATGAGAGAGTGAGTGTATGAGTGAGTGTATGAGTGAGTGAGTGAGTGTATGAGTGAGTGTGTGAGTGAGTGAGTGAGTGTATGAGTGAGTGAGTGTATGAGTGAGTGTATGAGTGAGTGTATGAGTGAGTGAGTGTATGAGTGAGTGAGTGTATGAGTGAGTGTATGAGTGAGTGAGTGTATGAGTGAGTGAGTGTATGAGTGAGTGTATGAGTGAGTGAGTGAGTGTATGAGTGAGTGAGTGTATGAGTGAGTGAGTGAGTGTATGAGTGAGTGAGTGTATGAGTGAGTGAGTGTATGAGTGAGTGTGTGAGTGAGTGAGTGAGTGGGTGAGTGAGTGGGTGAGTGAGTGTATGAGTGAGTGGGTGAGTGAGTGGGTGAGTGAGTGTATGAGTGTATGAGTGAGTGAGTGTATGATTGAGTGAGTGTATGAGTGAGTGTATGAGTGAGTGAGTGAGTGTATGAGTGAGTGTGTGAGTGAGTGAGTGAGTGTATGAGTGAGTGAGTGTATGAGTGAGTGAGTGTATGAGTGAGTGAGTGTATGAGTGAGTGAGTGTATGAGTGAGTGAGTGTATGAGTGAGTGAGTGTATGAGTGAGTGAGTGTATGAGTGAGTGAGTGTATGAGTGAGTGAGTGAGTGTATGAGTGAGTGTATGAGTGAGTGAGTGTGTGAGTGAGTGTGTGAGTGTGTGAGTGAGTGTATGAGTGAGTGAGTGTATGAGTGAGTGAGTGAATGAGTGAGTGTATGAGTGAGTGAGTGTATGAGTGAGTGTATGAGTGAGTGAGTGTATGAGTGGGTGAGTGAGTGTATGAGAGAGTGAGTGTATGAGTGAGTGAGTGTATGATTGAGTGAGTGTATGAGTGAGTGTATGAGTGAGTGAGTGTATGAGTGAGTGTGTGAGTGAGTGAGTGAGTGTATGAGTGAGTGAGTGTATGAGTGAGTGTATGAGTGAGTGAGTGGGTGAGTGAGTGTATGAGTGAGTGTGTGTATGAGTGAGTGAGTGTATGAGTGAGTGAGTGTATGAGTGAGTGTATGAGTGAGTGAGTGAGTGTATGAGTGAGTGTATGAGTGAGTGAGTGTATGAGTGAGTGAGTGAGTGTATGAGTGAGTGTATGAGTGAGTGAGTGAGTGTATGAGTGAGTGTATGAGTGAGTGAGTGAGTGTATGAGTGAGTGTATGAGTGAGTGAGTGAGTGTATGAGTGAGTGTATGAGTGAGTGAGTGAGTGTATGAGTGAGTGTATGAGTGAGTGAGTGTATGATTGAGTGAGTGTATGAGTGAGTGTATGAGTGAGTGAGTGAGTGTATGAGTGAGTGTGTGAGTGAGTGAGTGAGTGTATGAGTGAGTGAGTGTATGAGTGAGTGTATGAGTGAGTGAGTGGGTGAGTGAGTGTATGAGTGAGTGTGTGTATGAGTGAGTGAGTGTATGAGTGAGTGAGTGTATGAGTGAGTGTATGAGTGAGTGAGTGAGTGTATGAGTGAGTGTATGAGTGAGTGAGTGTATGAGTGAGTGAGTGAGTGTATGAGTGAGTGTATGAGTGAGTGAGTGAGTGTATGAGTGAGTGTATGAGTGAGTGAGTGAGTGTATGAGTGAGTGTATGAGTGAGTGTATGAGTGAGTGAGTGTATGAGTGAGTGAGTGTATGAGTGAGTGAGTGAGTGAGTGTATGAGTGAGTGGGTGGGCTACTCACACCAGATGGCGATGTCGTAGTGAGTGTACGCATCGGTGAGGAACTCGTGCAGAAACGGACGCATCAGCTCCTGGCCGCTCTCAGCACACGATTTGTGGTCTAGACAGAGAACACTCACCACTCACTCACCACTCACTCACCACTCACTCACCACTCACTCACTCACTCAGTCACTCACTCATACACTCACTCACTCATACACTCACTCACCCACTCACTCACTTACTAATACACTCACTCACTCACCCACGCGTACAATCACTCACTCACTCATACACTCACTCACCCACTCACCCACTCACCCACCTACTCACTCACTCACCCACTCACTCATACACTCACTCACTCACTAATACACTCACTCACTCACACACTCACCACTCACACACTCACTCACTCACACACTCACTCACCCACTCACCCACTCACTCACCCACTCACCCACTCACCCACCTACTCACTCACTCACCCACTCACTCATACACTCACTCACTCACTAATACACTCACTCACTCACACACTCACCACTCACACACTCACTCACTCACACACTCACTCACCCACTCACCCACTCACTCACCCACTCACCCACTCACCCACCTACTCACTCACTCACCACGCACTCAGCCACTCACTCACTCATACACTCACTCACTCACTCACTCATACACTCACTCACTCGCTCATACACTCACTCACTCATACACTCATACACTCACTCACTCATACACTCACTCACCCACTCACCCACTCACTCACTCACCCACTCACTCATACACTCACTCACTTACTAATACACTCACTCACTCACCCACGCGTACAATCACTCACTCACTCATACACCCACTCACCCACTCACCCACTCACCCACCTACTCACTCACTCACCCACTCACTCACTCACTAATACACTCACTCACTCACTCACCCACGCGTACAATCACTCACTCACTCATACACTCACTCACCCACTCACCCACTCACCCACTCACCCACCTACTCACTCACTCACCCACTCACTAATACACTCACTCACTCACACACTCACCACTCACACACTCACTCACTCACACACTCACTCACCCACTCACCCACTCACCCACCTACTCACTCACTCACCCACTCACTCATACACTCACTCACTCACTAATACACTCACTCACTCACTCACCCACGCGTACAATCACTCACTCACTCATACACTCACTCACCCACTCACCCACTCACCCACCTACTCACTCACTCACCCACTCACTCATACACTCACTCACTCACTCACCCACGCGTACAATCACTCACTCACTCACTCATACACTCACTCACCCACTCACCCACCTACTCACTCACTCACCCACTCACTCATACACTCACTCACTCACTAATACACTCACTCACTCACACACTCACCACTCACACACTCACTCACTCACACACTCACTCACCCACTCACCCACTCACCCACCTACTCACTCACTCACCCACTCACTCATACACTCACTCACTCACACACTCACTCACTCACACACTCACTCACCCACTCACCCACTCACCCACCTACTCACTCACTCACCCACTCACTCACTCACCCACTCACTCACACACTCACTCACTCACTAATACACTCACTCACTCACTCACCCACGCGTACAATCACTCACTCACTCATACACTCACTCACCCACTCACCCACTCACCCACTCACCCACCTACTCACTCACTCACCCACTCACTCATACACTCACTCACTCACTAATACACTCACTCACTCACACACTCACCACTCACTCACACACTCACTCACCCACTCACCCACTCACCCACCTACTCACTCACTCACCCACTCACTCATACACTCACTCACTCACTAATACACTCACTCACTCACTCACCCACGCGTACAATCACTCACTCACTCACTCATACACTCACTCACCCACTCACCCACTCACCCACCTACTCACTCACTCACCCACTCACTCATACACTCACTCACTCACTAATACACTCACTCACTCACTCACCCACGCGTACAATCACTCACTCACTCACTCATACACTCACTCACCCACTCACCCACCTACTCACTCACTCACCCACTCACTCATACACTCACTCACTCACTAATACACTCACTCACTCACACACTCACCACTCACACACTCACTCACTCACACACTCACTCACCCACTCACCCACTCACCCACCTACTCACTCACTCACCCACTCACTCATACACTCACTCACTCACTAATACACTCACTCACTCACTCACCCACGCGTACAATCACTCACTCACTCATACACTCACTCACCCACTCACCCACTCACCCACCTACTCACTCACTCACCCACTCACTCATACACTCACTCACTCACTAATACACTCACTCACTCACTCACCCACGCGTACAATCACTCACTCACTCATACACTCACTCACCCACTCACCCACTCACCCACCTACTCACTCACTCACCCACTCACTCATACACTCACTCACTCACTAATACACTCACACACTCACTCACCCACGCGTACAATCACTCACTCACTCATACACTCACTCACCCACTCACCCACTCACCCACCTACTCACTCACTCACCCACTCACTCATACACTCACTCACTCACTAATACACTCACACACTCACTCACCCACGCGTACAATCACTCACTCACTCATACACTCACTCACCCACTCACCCACTCACCCACCTACTCACTCACTCACCCACTCACTCATACACTCACTCACTCACTAATACACTCACTCACCACTCACCCACCCACTCACTCATACACTCACTCACTCACTCATACACTCACTCACTCGCTCATACACTCACCCACTCACCCACTCGTACAATCACTCACTCACTCATACACTCACTCACCCACTCACCCACTCACTCACTCACCCACTCACTCACACACTCACTCACTTACTAATACACTCACTCACTCACTCACCCACGCGTACAATCACTCACTCACTCATACACTCACTCACCCACTCACCCACTCACCCACCTACTCACTCACTCACCCACTCACTCATACACTCACTCACTCACTCACTAATACACTCACTCACTCACACACTCACCACTCACTCACTCATACACTCACCCACTCACTCACTCACTCACACACTCACTCATACACTCACTCACTCACACACTCACCACTCACTCACTCATACACTCACCCACACACTCACTCACTCACTCACACACTCACTCATACACTCACCCACTCACTCACTCATACACTCACTCACTCACTCATACACTCACTCACACACTCACCACTCACTCACTCATACACTCACTCATACACTCACTCACACACTCACTCACACACTCACCACTCACTCACTCATACACTCACTCACTCACTCACTCACACACTCACCCACCTACTCACTCACTCACACACTCACTCACTCACACACTCACTCACTCACTCACCCACTCACTCACACACTCACTCACTCACTCACACACTCACTCACTCACCCACTCACTCACTCACACACTCACTCACTCACTCACACACTCACTCACTCACCCACTCACTCACTCACTCACACACTCACTCACTCACTCACACACTCACTCACTCACCCACTCACTCACCACTCACTCACTCACCCACTCACTCATACACTCACTCACTCACTAATACACTCACTCACTCACACACTCACCACTCACTCACACACTCACTCACACACTCACTCACTCATACACTCACCCACTCACTCACTCATACACTCACTCACTCACTCATACACTCACTCACACACTCACCACTCACTCACTCATACACTCACTCATACACTCACTCACACACTCACTCACTCACACACTCACCCACCTACTCACTCACTCACCCACTCACTCACTCACACACTCACTCACTCACACACTCACTCACTCACCCACTCACTCACTCACACACTCACTCACTCACCCACTCACTCACCACTCACTCACTCACTCACCCACTCACTCACCCACACACTCACTCACTCACTCACACACTCACTCACACACTCACTCACTCACTCACACACTCACTCACTCACTCATCCACCCACCCACCCCACTCACTCACCCCACCCACTCACCCACCCACTCACTCACCCACCCACTCACTCACCCACCCACTCACTCACTCTCACCCACCCACCCACTCACTCACCCACTCACTCACCCACTCACTCACCCACCCACCCACTCACTCACCCACTCACTCACCCACTCACTCACCCACCCACCCACCCACTCACTCACCCACTCACCCACCCACCCACTCACCCACTCACTCACTCACTCACCCACTCACACACTCACCCACCTACTCACTCACTCACCCACCCACTCACCCACTCACTCACTCACTCACCCACTCACCCACTCACACACTCACCCACCTACTCACTCACTCACCCACCCACTCACCCACTCACTCACTCACCCACCCACTCACCCACTCACTCACTCACTCACCCACTCACTCACTCACCCACCCACCCACTCACTCACCCACCCACTCACCCACTCACCCACCCACCCACTCACTCACCCACTCACTCACCCACTCACTCACCCACCCACCCACTCACTCACCCACTCACTCACCCACTCACTCACCCACCCACCCACTCACTCACCCACTCACCCACCCACCCACTCACCCACTCACTCACTCACTCACCACTCACACACCCACCCACTCACTCACTCACTCACCCACTCACTCACTCACTCACCCACTCACACACCCACCCACTCACTCACTCACTCACCACTCACACACCCACCCACTCACTCACTCACACACTCACTCACTCACCCACTCACTCACCCACCCACTCACTCACTCACACACTCACTCACTCACACACTCACTCATACACTCACTCACTCACACACTCACTCATACACTCACTCACTCACACACTCACTCATACACTCACTCACTCATACACTCACTCACCACCCACTCACTCACTCACACACTCACTCACTCACACACTCACTCACTCACTCACTCACCCACCCACTCACTCACCCACCCACTCACTCACTCACCCACCCACTCACTCACACACTCACCCACTCACCCACTCACCCACCCACTCACCCACCCACTCACCCACTCACCCACCCACTCACCCACTCACCCACCCACTCACCCACTCACTCACCCACTCACTCACCCACTCACCCACCCACTCACTCACTCACACACTCACTCACCACTCACACACCCACTCACTCACTCACTCACACACTCACTCACTCACCCACTCACTCACCCACCCACTCACTCACTCACACACTCACTCACTCACACACTCACTCATACACTCACTCACTCACACACTCACTCATACACTCACTCACTCACACACTCACTCATACACTCACTCACTCATACACTCACTCACCACCCACTCACTCACTCACACACTCACTCACTCACACACTCACTCACTCACTCACTCACCCACCCACTCACTCACCCACCCACTCACTCACTCACCCACCCACTCACTCACACACTCACCCACTCACCCACTCACCCACCCACTCACCCACCCACTCACCCACTCACCCACCCACTCACCCACTCACCCACCCACTCACCCACTCACTCACCCACTCACTCACCCACTCACCCACCCACTCACTCACTCACACACTCACTCACCACTCACACACCCACTCACTCACTCACTCACACACTCACTCACTCATACACTCACTCACTCACACACTCACTCATACACTCACTCACTCATACACTCACTCACCACCCACTCACTCACTCACACACTCACTCACTCACACACTCACTCACTCACTCACTCACCCACTCACTCACCCACCCACTCACTCACTCACCCACCCACTCACTCACACACTCACCCACTCACCCACTCACCCACCCACTCACCCACCCACTCACCCACTCACCCACCCACTCACCCACTCACCCACCCACTCACCCACTCACCCACCCACTCACCCACCCACTCACTCACTCACACACTCACTCACTCACACACTCACTCACCACTCACCCACCCACTCACCCACTCACCCACCCACTCACCCACTCACCCACCCACTCACCCACTCACTCACCCACTCACCCACCCACTCACCCACCCACTCACCCACTCACCCACCCACTCACCCACTCACCCACCCACTCACCCACTCACTCACCCACTCACTCACCCACTCACCCACCCACTCACTCACCCACTCACTCACTCACTCACACACTCACTCACTCACACACTCACTCACTCACTCACCCACCCACTCACTCACCCACCCACTCACTCACTCACCCACCCACTCACTCACACACTCACCCACTCACCCACTCACCCACCCACTCACCCACCCACTCACCCACTCACCCACCCACTCACCCACTCACCCACCCACTCACCCACTCACTCACTCACTCACACACTCACTCACTCACTCACTCACCCACCCACTCACTCACCCACCCACTCACTCACTCACCCACCCACTCACTCACCCACCCACTCACTCACACACTCACCCACTCACCCACTCACCCACCCACTCACCCACCCACTCACCCACTCACCCACCCACTCACCCACTCACCCACCCACTCACTCACCCACTCACTCACCCACTCACCCACCCACTCACTCACTCACACACTCACTCACCACTCACACACCCACTCACTCACTCACTCACACACTCACTCACTCATACACTCACTCACTCACACACTCACTCATACACTCACTCACTCATACACTCACTCACCACCCACTCACTCACTCACACACTCACTCACTCACACACTCACTCACTCACTCACTCACTCCACTCCACCTCACTCACCCACCCACTCACTCACTCACCCACCCACTCACTCACACACTCACCCACTCACCCACTCACCCACCCACTCACCCACCCACTCACCCACTCACCCACCCACTCACCCACTCACCCACCCACTCACCCACTCACTCACCCACTCACTCACCCACTCACCCACCCACTCACTCACTCACACACTCACTCACTCACACACTCACTCACCCACTCACCCACCCACTCACCCACTCACCCACCCACTCACCCACTCACCCACCCACTCACCCACTCACTCACCCACTCACTCACCCACTCACCCACCCACTCACCCACCCACTCACCCACTCACCCACCCACTCACCCACTCACCCACCCACTCACCCACTCACTCACCCACTCACTCACCCACTCACCCACCCACTCACTCACCCACTCACTCACTCACTCACACACTCACTCACTCACACACTCACTCACTCACTCACCCACCCACTCACTCACCCACCCACTCACTCACTCACCGACCCACTCACTCACACACTCACCCACTCACCCACTCACCCACCCACTCACCCACCCACTCACCCACTCACCCACCCACTCACCCACTCACCCACCCACTCACCCACTCACTCACCCACTCACTCACCCACTCACATCCACCCACTCACTCACACACTCACTCACTCACACACTCACTCACCCACTCACCCACCCCACTCACCCCAC
>NW_027621266.1:0-19143 GCF_964198595.1 Lampetra fluviatilis
GAGTGACTAGCTAGCTGTACTTACCTGCATCTACAAGGTCACCTACCTATACAACACAGAGAGGGGTGAGCGAGTGTCTTGTCTACCTACCTGTACGACACCGAGAGGGGTGAGCGAGTGTCTTGTCTACCTACCTGTACGACACCGAGAGGGGTGAGCGAGTGTCTTGTCTACCTACCTGTACGACACCGAGAGGGGTGAGCGAGTGTCTTGTCTACCTACCTGTACGACACCGAGAGGGGTGAGCGAGTGTCTTGTCTACCTACCTGTACGACACCGAGAGGGGTGAGCGAGTGTCTTGTCTACCTACCTCTACGACACCGAGAGGGGTGAGCGAGTGTCTTGTCTACCTACCTGTACGACACCGAGAGGGGTGAGCGAGTGTCTTGTCTACCTACCTCTACGACACGGAGAGGGGTGAGTGAGTGAGTGACTAGCTAGCTGTACGTACCTGTACCTACAAGGTCACCTACCTGTACGACACGGAGAGGGGTGAGCGAGTGGCTGGCTAGCGACCTACCTATACAACACAGAGAGGGGTGAGTGAGTGAGTGACTAGCTAGCTGTACGTACCTGCACCTACAAGGTCACCTACCTGTACGACACGGAGAGGGGTGAATGAGTGTCTTGTCTACCTACCTATACAACACAGAGAGGGGTGAGCGAGGGTCTGTCTACCTACCTGTACCGATCTGTACGACACACACGAAAGCTTCAAGATTGTTACCTCCGATAGGGTTTAAGAGTACACCCACCTCTGTACCGGACCTCTATGGCACCGAGAGGGGTGAGCGAGTGTCTACCTACCTGCACTTACCTGCACCTACAGGTTCACGTACCTCTACGACACCTGTACCGATCTGTACGACACACACGAAAGCTTCGAATCAAGATTGTTACCTCCGATAGGGTTTAAGAGTACACCCACCTCTGTACCGGACCTCTACGGCACCGAGAGGGGTGAGCGAGTGTCTACCTACCTGCACTTACCTGCACCTACAGGTTCACGTACCTCTACGACACCTGTACCGATCTGTACGACACACACGAAAGCTTCGAATCAAGATTGTTACCTCCGATAGGGTTTAAGAGTACACCCACCTCTGTACCGGACCTCTACGGCACCGAGAGGGGTGAGCGAGTGTCTACCTACCTGCACTTACCTGCACCTACAGGTTCACGTACCTCTACGACACCTGTACCGATCTGTACGACACACACGAAAGCTTCGAATCAAGATTGTTACCTCCGATAGGGTTTAAGGAGTACACCCACCTCTGTACCGGACCTCTACGGCACCGAGAGGGGTGAGCGAGTGTCTACCTACCTGCACTTACCTGCACCTACAGGTTCACCTACCTCTACGACACCTGTACCGATCTGTACGACACACACGAAAGCTTCGAATCAAGATTGTTACCTCCGATAGGGTTTAAGAGTACACCCACCTCTGTACCGGACCTCTACGGCACCGAGCGAGGGGGTGAGCGAGTGTCTACCTACAACTACCGATCTGAACGACACCGAAAGAACCAAAGTGCATGGATCGCTGCAGTCACGAAAGCTTCAAATCAGGAGGAGGAGGAGGGGGAAGAGGAGGAGGAGGGGTGGGATGCATGGAGGGGGTGGGATTGGGGTAACGATGCCAGTCCCAGCTGCGAGCGGCGATGACGTTTGTCGCCTGGCATGCGTCGTAGTTCTCGTCTTGATAACCATCCAGCGGAGAAGCGAGCTCGGGGCTAGGCTAGTGTGGGGTTTAGTTGTGGTGGTGGTGGGGGGGGGTGGTGGGGGGGGGTGGTGGGGGGGGTAGTGGGGGGGGGTGCTTGGTGGACAGCCGTTCAGGTGGAGGAAATGGCAGGCGCGCAGCATACACACACATACACACACACACAGACACAGACACACACATACACACAGACACACACATACACACACACACACACAGACACACACACATACATACACACACACACAGACACACACATACACATACACACACATACACACACATACACACACATACACACACACACATACACACACACACATACATACACACACATACACACACATACACACACATACACACATACACACACACACATACACACATACACACATACACACACACACATACACACACACACATACACACACGTACACACACGTACACACACATACACACACATACACACACACATACACACACACATACACACACACATACACACACATACACACACATACACACACACATACACACACATACACACACACATACATACACACACATACACACACATACACACACATACACACACATACACACATACACACACATACACACACACAGACAAACACCCACACACACACAACAACAACAACCGTCATTCCCCACTAAGTGGCGGTGACGTCACCACGACGCTTGTGCCAGGCCATGTGCACCTTGAGGCTACCACGTGAAGTGTCGAACGCCCGCTGGCAGGAGGTCACGGGGCAGACCCAGCAGGTGCCACGGGTCGACTGACCGAGATGACCGAGATGACTGGCTGATGCACCACCTGTGCCCCCTACTGTACCCACACACACACACCCACACATCCACACACACACACCCACCACACACCCACAGAAGCACACACACACACAAAGACAAAGATCCCCCCTATAGCCTGAACAGACTGTCGGGGCAAGTGCTGTTAGCGAGCACCTATGAAGGCTACCCGTACTGTAGCACACGAGGGGGTGGGTGGTCATTACCACACCCGACCGTCTTTGTCTCCCCCGTGTCCCCATGCCCCCCCCCTCCCCCATGTCCCCATGCCCCCCCCCTCCCCCATGTCCCCATGCCCCCCCCCTCCCCCCATGTCCCCATGCCCCCCCCCCTCCCCCATGTCCCCATGCCCCCCCCCCCCCCCATGTCCCCATGCCCCCCCCCTCCCCCCATGTCCCCATGCCCCCCCCCTCCCCCCATGTCCCCATGCCCCCCCCCCTCCCCCATGTCCCCATGCCCCCCCCCTCCCCCATGTCCCCATGCCCCCCCCCTCCCCCGTGTCCCCATGCCCCCCCCCTCCCCCATGTCCCCATGCCCCCCCCCTCCCCCATGTCCCCATGCCCCCCCCCTCCCCCATGTCCCCATGCCCCCCCCCCCCCCATGTCCCCATGCCCCCCCCCCCCCCCATGTCCCCATGTCCCCCCCCCCCCCCCATGTCCCCATGCCCCCCCCCCCATGTCCCCATGCCCCCCCCCCCTCCCCCATGTCCCCATGCCCCCCCCCATGTCCCCATGTCTCCACGAGTCTCCATCGGGGTGACGATACGCGGGGCAGACATTGATGTACTGCAGGCGCGATGATTGTCAAATTCTTTCACAAACTCCTCCGTTATATATACATTTAAAAAAACTCTCTCTCTATATTTTTCGATGTAAAGCTTTCGCGACTGCAGCAGGGATTCATCTTCTTGGTTCTTTCGGTAAAGTCGTCGCGTAGAAGGGAAATAATAAAGTAGTGAAAATTAAACTTCATAAAAGAATTCTCACGACGTTTCGGCCACAACGCAAGCAGCCGTCTTCAGCTGAAGCGTCGTGATAATTATTTTATTATGTTTTATTTTTATTATTATCGTGACAATTATTTTATTATGTTTTATTTTTATTATTATCGTGACAATTATTTTATTATGTTTTATTTTCATTATTATCGTGACAATTATTTTATTATGTTTTATTTTCATCATTATCGTGATAATTATTTTATTATGTTCTATTTTTATTATTATCGTGATAATTATTTTATTATGTTTTATTTTCATTATTATCGTGATAATTATTTTATTATGTTTTATTTTTATTATTATCGTGACAATTATTTTATTATGTTTTATTTTTATTATTATCGTGACAATTATTTTATTATGTCTTATTTTTATTATTATCGTGATAATTATTTTATTATGTTTTATTTTCATTATTATCGTGACAATTATTTTATTATGTTTTATTTTCATTATTATCGTGATAATTATTTTATTATGTTTTATTTTTATTATTATCGTGACAATTATTTTATTATGTTTTATTTTCATTATTATCGTGACAATTATTTTATTATGTTTTATTTTCATTATTATCGTGACAATTATTTTATTATGTTTTATTTTCATTATTATCGTGATAATTATTTTATTATGTTTTATTTTCATTATTATCGTGACAATTATTTTATTATGTTTTATTTTCATTATTATCGTGACAATTATTTTATTATGTTTTATTTTTATTATTATCGTGAGAATTATTTTATTATGTTTTATTTTCATTATTATCGTGACAATTATTTTATTATGTTTTATTTTTATCATTATCGTGAGAATTATTTTATTATGTCTTATTTTCATTATTATCGTGACAATTATTTTATTATGTTTTATTTTCATTATTATCGTGACAATTATTTTATTATGTTTTATTTTCATTATTATCGTGACAATTATTTTATTATGTTTTATTTTCATTATTATCGTGACAATTATTTTATTATGTTTTATTTTTATTATTATCGTGAGAATTATTTTATTATGTTTTATTTTCATTATTATCGTGACAATTATTTTATTATGTTTTATTTTCATTATTATCGTGACAATTATTTTATTATGTTTTATTTTCATTATTATCGTGACAATTATTTTATTATGTTTTATTTTCATTATTATCGTGACAATTATTTTATTATGTTTTATTTTCATTATTATCGTGACAATTATTTTATTATGTTTTATTTTCATTATTATCGTGACAATTATTTTATTATGTTTTATTTTCATTATTATCGTGATAATTATTTTATTATGTTTTATTTTCATTATTATCGTGACAATTATTTTATTATGTTTTATTTTCATTATTATCGTGACAATTATTTTATTATGTTTTATTTTTATTATTATCGTGAGAATTATTTTATTATGTTTTATTTTCATTATTATCGTGACAATTATTTTATTATGTTTTATTTTTATTATTATCGTGAGAATTATTTTATTATGTCTTATTTTCATTATTATCGTGATAATTATTTTATTATGTTTTATTTTTATCATTATCGTGATAATTATTTTATTATGTTTTATTTTCATTATTATCGTGACAATTATTTTATTATGTTTTATTTTTATTATTATCGTGAGAATTATTTTATTATGTTTTATTTTCATTATTATCGTGACAATTATTTTATTATGTCTTATTTTCATTATTATCGTGATAATTATTTTATTATGTTTTATTTTTATCATTATCGTGATAATTATTTTATTATGTTTTATTTTTATTATTATCGTGATAATTATTTTATTATGTTTTATTTTCATTATTATCGTGATAATTATTTTATTATGTTTTATTTTCATTATTATCGTGACAATTATTTTATTATGTCTTATTTTCATTATTATCGTGATAATTATTTTATTATGTTTTATTTTCATTATTATCGTGATAATTATTTTATTATGTTTTATTTTCATTATTATCGTGACAATTATTTTATTATGTTTTATTTTCATTATTATCGTGACAATTATTTTATTATGTCTTATTTTCATTATTATCGTGATAATTATTTTATTATGTTTTATTTTCATTATTATCGTGATAATTATTTTATTATGTTTTATTTTTATCATTATCGTGACAATTATTTTATTATGTTTTATTTTCATTATTATCGTGACAATTATTTTATTATGTTTTATTTTTATTATTATCGTGACAATTATTTTATTATGTTTTATTTTCATTATTATCGTGACAATTATTTTATTATGTTCTATTTTCATTATTATCGTGATAATTATTTTATTATGTTTTATTTTTATCATTATCGTGACAATTATTTTATTATGTTTTATTTTTATTATTATCGTGACAATTATTTTATTATGTTTTATTTTTATTATTATCGTGATAATTATTTTATTATGTTTTATTTTCATCATTATCGTGATAATTATTTTATTATGTTTTATTTTTATTATTATCGTGACAATTATTTTATTATGTTTTATTTTTATTATTATCGTGACAATTATTTTATTATGTTTTATTTTCATTATTATCGTGACAATTATTTTATTATGTTTTATTTTTATTATTATCGTGATAATTATTTTATTATGTTTTATTTTTATTATTATCGTGACAATTATTTTATTATGTTTTATTTTCATTATTATCGTGACAATTATTTTATTATGTTTTATTTTTATTATTATCGTGATAATTATTTTATTATGTTTTATTTTCATTATTATCGTGACAATTATTTTATTATGTTTTATTTTTATTATTATCGTGATAATTATTTTATTATGTTTTATTTTCATTATTATCGTGACAATTATTTTATTATGTTTTATTTTTATCATTATCGTGATAATTATTTTATTATGTTTTATTTTTATTATTATCGTGATAATTATTTTATTATGTTTTATTTTTATCATTATCGTGATAATTATTTTATTATGTTTGATTTTCATTATTATCGTGACAATTATTTTATTATGTTTTATTTTCATTATTATCGTGACAATTATTTTATTATGTTTTATTTTTATCATTATCGTGATAATTATTTTATTATGTTTTATTTTTATTATTATCGTGATAATTATTTTATTATGTTTTATTTTCATTATTATCGTGATAATTATTTTATTATGTTCTATTTTTATTATTATCGTGACAATTATTTTATTATGTTTTATTTTCATTATTATCGTGATAATTATTTTATTATGTTCTATTTTTATTATTATCGTGACAATTATTTTATTATGTTTTATTTTCATTATTATCGTGACAATTATTTTATTATGTTTTATTTTTATTATTATCGTGATAATTATTTTATTATGTTTTATTTTTATTATTATCGTGACAATTATTTTATTATGTTTTATTTTCATTATTATCGTGACAATTATTTTATTATGTTTTATTTTCATTATTATCGTGATAATTATTTTATTATGTTTTATTTTTATTATTATCGTGACAATTATTTTATTATGTTTTATTTTCATTATTATCGTGACAATTATTTTATTATGTTTTATTTTCATTATTATCGTGATAATTATTTTATTATGTTTTATTTTCATTATTATCGTGATAATGATTTTATTATGTTTTATTTTCATTATTATCGTGATAATTATTTTATTATGTTTTATTTTCATTATTATCGTGATAATTATTTATTATGTTTTATTTTCATTATTATCGTGATAATGATTTTATTATGTTTTATTTTCATTATTATCGTGATAATTATTTTATTATGTTTTATTTTCATTATTATCGTGATAATTATTTTATTATGTTTTATTTTTATTATTATCGTGACAATTATTTTATTATGTTTTATTTTCATTATTATCGTGATAATGATTTTATTATGTTTTATTTCCATTATTATCGTGATAATTATTTTATTATGTTCTATTTTTATCATTATCGTGATAATTATTTTATTATGTTTTATTTTCATCATTATCGTGACAATTATTTTATTATGTTTTATTTTTATTATTATCGTGACAATTATTTTATTATGTTTTATTTTTATTATTATCGTGACAATTATTTTATTATGTTTTATTTTTATTATTATCGTGATAATTATTTTATTATGTTTTATTTTCATTATTATCGTGATAATTATTTTATTATGTTTTATTTTCATTATTATCGTGATAATTATTTTATTATGTTTTATTTTCATTATTATCGTGATAATTATTTTATTATGTTTTAGTTTTATCATTATCGTGACAATTATTTTATTATGTTTTATTTTTATTATTATCGTGATAATTATTTTATTATGTTTTAGTTTTATTATTATCGTGATAATTATTTTATTATGTTTTATTTTCATCATTATCGTGATAATTATTTTATTATGTTTTATTTTCATTATTATCGTGATAATTATTTTATTATGTTTTATTTTCATTATTATCGTGACAATTATTTTATTATGTTTTATTTTCATTATTATCGTGACAATTATTTCATTATGTTTTATTTTCATTATTATCGTGAGAATTATTTTATTATGTTTTATTTTCATTATTATCGTGATAATTATTTTATTATGTTTTATTTTTATTATTATCGTGACAATTATTTTATTATGTTTTATTTTCATTATTATCGTGATAATTATTTTATTATGTTTTATTTTCATTATTATCGTGAGAATTATTTTATTACGTTTTATTTTTATTATTATCGTGACAATTATTTTATTATGTTTTATTTTCATTATTATCGTGATAATTATTTTATTATGTTTTATTTTCATTATTATCGTGACAATTATTTCATTATGTTTTATTTTCATTATTATCGTGAGAATTATTTTATTATGTTTTATTTTCATTATTATCGTGACAATTATTTTATTATGTTTTATTTTTATTATTATCGTGACAATTATTTTATTATGTTTTATTTTCATTATTATCGTGATAATTATTTTATTACGTTTTATTTTCATTATTATCGTGATAATTATTTTATTATGTTTTATTTTCATTATTATCGTGATAATTATTTTATTACGTTTTATTTTCATTATTATCGTGACAATTATTTTATTATGTTTTATTTTCATTATTATCGTGACAATTATTTTATTATGTTTTATTTTCATTATTATCGTGACAATTATTTTATTATGTTTTATTTTCATTATTATCGTGATAATTATTTTATTATGTTTTATTTTCATTATTATCGTGAGAATTATTTTATTATGTTTTATTTTCATTATTATCGTGAGAATTATTTTATTATGTTTTATTTTCATTATTATCGTGACAATTATTTCATTATGTTTTATTTTCATTATTATCGTGACAATTATTTCATTATGTTTTATTTTCATTATTATCGTGAGAATTATTTTATTATGTTTTATTTTCATTATTATCGTGACAATTATTTTATTATGTTTTATTTTCATTATTATCGTGATAATTATTTTATTATGTTTTAGTTTTATCATTATCGTGATAATTATTTTATTATGTTTTATTTTCATTATTATCGTGACAATTATTTTATTATGTTTTATTTTCATTATTATCGTGATAATTATTTTATTATGTTTTATTTTCATTATTATCGTGACAATTATTTTATTACGTTTTATTTTCATTATTATCGTGACAATTATTTTATTACGTTTTATTTTCATTATTATCGTGACAATTATTTTATTATGTTTTATTTTCATTATTATCGTGATAATTATTTTATTATGTTTTATTTTCATTATTATCGTGATAATTATTTTATTATGTTTTATTTTCATTATTATCGTGACAATTATTTTATTATGTTTTATTTTCATTATTATCGTGACAATTATTTTATTATGTTTTATTTTTATTATTATCGTGACAATTATTTTATTATGTTTTATTTTCATTATTATCGTGATAATTATTTTATTATGTTTTATTTTCATTATTATCGTGACAATTATTTTATTACGTTTTATTTTCATTATTATCGTGACAATTATTTTATTACGTTTTATTTTCATTATTATCGTGACAATTATTTTATTATGTTTTATTTTCATTATTATCGTGATAATTATTTTATTATGTTTTATTTTCATTATTATCGTGATAATTATTTTATTATGTTTTATTTTCATTATTATCGTGACAATTATTTTATTATGTTTTATTTTCATTATTATCGTGACAATTATTTTATTATGTTTTATTTTTATTATTATCGTGACAATTATTTTATTATGTTTTATTTTCATTATTATCGTGACAATTATTTTATTATGTTTTATTTTTATTATTATCGTGACAATTATTTTATTATGTTTTATTTTCATTATTATCGTGATAATTATTTTATTATGTTTTATTTTCATTATTATCGTGACAATTATTTTATTACGTTTTATTTTCATTATTATCGTGACAATTATTTTATTACGTTTTATTTTCATTATTATCGTGACAATTATTTTATTATGTTTTATTTTCATTATTATCGTGATAATTATTTTATTATGTTTTATTTTCATTATTATCGTGATAATTATTTTATTATGTTTTATTTTCATTATTATCGTGACAATTATTTTATTATGTTTTATTTTCATTATTATCGTGACAATTATTTTATTATGTTTTATTTTTATTATTATCGTGACAATTATTTTATTATGTTTTATTTTCATTATTATCGTGACAATTATTTTATTATGTTTTATTTTTATTATTATCGTGACAATTATTTTATTATGTTTTATTTTCATTATTATCGTGACAATTATTTTATTATGTTTTATTTTCATTATTATCGTGACAATTATTTTATTATGTTTTATTTTTATTATTATCGTGATAATTATTTTATTATGTTTTATTTTCATTATTATCGTGACAATTATTTTATTACGTTTTATTTTCATTATTATCGTGACAATTATTTTATTATGTTTTATTTTCATTATTATCGTGACAATTATTTTATTATGTTTTATTTTCATTATTATCGTGATAATTATTTTATTATGTTTTATTTTCATTATTATCGTGATAATTATTTTATTATGTTTTATTTTCATTATTATCGTGACAATTATTTTATTATGTTTTATTTTCATTATTATCGTGACAATTATTTTATTATGTTTTATTTTCATTATTATCGTGACAATTATTTTATTATGTTTTATTTTCATTATTATCGTGATAATTATTTTATTATGTTTTATTTTCATTATTATCGTGACAATTATTTTATTATGTTTTATTTTCATCATTATCGTGACAATTATTTTATTACGTTTTATTTTCATTATTATCGTGAGAATTATTTTATTATGTTTTAATTTTATTATTATCGTGACAATTATTTTATTACGTTTTATTTTCATCATTATCGTGACAATTATTTTATTATGTTTTATTTTCATTATTATCGTGAGAATTATTTTATTATGTTTTAATTTTATTATTATCGTGACAATTATTTTATTACGTTTTATTTTTATTATTATCGTGATAATTATTTTATTATGTTTTATTTTTATTATTATCGTGACAATTATTTTATTATGTTTTATTTTTATTATTATCGTGACAATTATTTTATTACGTTTTATTTTCATTATTATCGTGACAATTATTTTATTATGTTTTATTTTTATTATTATCGTGACAATTATTTTATTATGTTTTATTTTTATTATTATCGTGATAATTATTTTATTATGTTTTATTTTCATTATTATCGTGACAATTATTTTATTATGTTTTATTTTTATCATTATCGTGACAATTATTTTATTATGTTTTATTTTCATTATTATCGTGATAATTATTTTATTATGTTTTAATTTTATTATTATCGTGACAATTATTTTATTACGTTTTATTTTCATTATTATCGTGACAATTATTTTATTATGTTTTATTTTCATTATTATCGTGACAATTATTTTATTATGTTTTAATTTTATTATTATCGTGACAATTATTTTATTATGTTTTATTTTCATTATTATCGTGATAATTATTTTATTATGTTTTATTTTCATTATTATCGTGACAATTATTTTATTACGTTTTATTTTCATTATTATCGTGACAATTATTTTATTATGTTTTATTTTCATTATTATCGTGACAATTATTTTATTACGTTTTATTTTCATTATTATCGTGACAATTATTTTATTACGTTTTATTTTCATTATTATCGTGACAATTATTTTATTATGTTTTATTTTCATTATTATCGTGACAATTATTTTATTACGTTTTATTTTCATTATTATCGTGACAATTATTTTATTACGTTTTATTTTCATTATTATCGTGACAATTATTTTATTATGTTTTATTTTCATTATTATCGTGACAATTATTTTATTACGTTTTATTTTCATTATTATCGTGACAATTATTTTATTATGTTTTATTTTCATTATTATCGTGACAATTATTTTATTATGTTTTATTTTCATTATTATCGTGACAATTATTTTATTACGTTTTATTTTCATTATTATCGTGACAATTATTTTATTATGTTTTATTTTCATTATTATCGTGACAATTATTTTATTACGTTTTATTTTCATTATTATCGTGATAATTATTTTATTATGTTTTATTTTCATTATTATCGTGACAATTATTTTATTATGTTTTATTTTCATTATTATCGTGACAATTATTTTATTATGTTTTATTTTCATTATTATCGTGATAATTATTTTATTATGTTTTATTTTCATTATTATCGTGACAATTATTTTATTATGTTTTATTTTCATTATTATCGTGATAATTATTTTATTATGTTTTATTTTTATTATTATCGTGACAATTATTTTATTATGTTTTATTTTTATTATTATCGTGATAATTATTTTATTATGTTTTATTTTCATTATTATCGTGACAATTATTTTATTATGTTTTATTTTCATTATTATCGTGACAATTATTTTATTATGTTTTATTTTTATTATTATCGTGACAATTATTTATTATGTTTTATTTGTATTATTATCGTGATAATTATTTTATTATGTTTTATTTTTATTATTATCGTGACAATTATTTTATTATGTTTTATTTTTATTATTATCGTGACAATTATTTTATTATGTTTTATTTTCATTATTATCGTGACAATTATTTTATTACGTTTTATTTTCATTATTATCGTGATAATTATTTTATTATGTTTTATTTTTATTATTATCGTGATAATTATTTTATTATGTTTTAGTTTTATTATTATCGTGACAATTATTTTATTATGTTTTATTTTCATTATTATCGTGACAATTATTTTATTACGTTTTATTTTCATTATTATCGTGATAATTATTTTATTATGTTTTATTTTCATTATTATCGTGATAATTATTTTATTATGTTTTATTTTCATTATTATCGTGATAATTATTTTATTATGTTTTAGTTTTATTATTATCGTGACAATTATTTTATTATGTTTTATTTTCATTATTATCGTGATAATTATTTTATTATGTTTTATTTTCATTATTATCGTGACAATTATTTTATTATGTTTTATTTTTATTATTATCGTGATAATTATTTTATTATGTTTTATTTTCATCATTATCGTGATAATTATTTTATTATGTTTTATTTTTATTATTATCGTGACAATTATTTTATTATGTTTTATTTTCATTATTATCGTGATAATTATTTTATTATGTTTTATTTTTATTATTATCGTGATAATTATTTTATTATGTTTTATTTTTATCATTATCGTGATAATTATTTTATTATGTTTTATTTTCATTATTATCGTGATAATTATTTTATTATGTTTTATTTTCATTATTATCGTGATAATTATTTTATTATGTTTTATTTTTATTATTATCGTGATAATTATTTTATTATGTTTTATTTTTATCATTATCGTGACAATTATTTTATTATGTTTTATTTTTATTATTATCGTGATAATTATTTTATTATGTTTTATTTTTATTATTATCGTGATAATTATTTTATTATGTTTTATTTTTATTATTATCGTGACAATTATTTTATTATGTTTTAGTTTTATTATTATCGTGACAATTATTTTATTATGTTTTATTTTTATTATTATCGTGATAATTATTTTATTATGTTTTAGTTTTATTATTATCGTGATAATTATTTTATTATGTTTTATTTTTATCATTATCGTGATAATTATTTTATTATGTTTTATTTTTATTATTATCGTGATAATTATTTTATTATGTTTTAGTTTTATTATTATCGTGACAATTATTTTATTATGTTTTATTTTTATTATTATCGTGACAATTATTTTATTATGTTTTATTTTTATCATTATCGTGATAATTATTTTATTATGTTTTAGTTTTATTATTATCGTGACAATTATTTTATTATGTTTTATTTTTATTATTATCGTGATAATTATTTTATTATGTTTTATTTTCATTATTATCGTGACAATTATTTTATTATGTTTTATTTTCATTATTATCGTGACAATTATTTTATTATGTTTTATTTTCATTATTATCGTGAGAATTATTTTATTATGTTTTATTTTCATTATTATCGTGATAATTATTTTATTATGTTTTATTTTCATTATTATCGTGATAATTATTTTATTATGTTTTATTTTCATCATTATCGTGATAATTATTTTATTATGTTTTATTTTCATTATTATCGTGACAATTATTTTATTATGTTTTATTTTCATTATTATCGTGATAATTATTTTATTATGTTTTATTTTTATTATTATCGTGATAATTATTTTATTATGTTTTATTTTTATTATTATCGTGAGAATTATTTTATTATGTTTTATTTTTATCATTATCGTGATAATTATTTTATTATGTTTTATTTTTATCATTATCGTGAGAATTATTTTATTATGTTTTATTTTTATTATTATCGTCATAATTATTTTATTATGTTTTATTTTTATCTCTAACTCTCCAACTCTCTCTCTCTCTCTCTAACTCTCTAACTCTCTATCTCTCTCCCTCCCCAAGGCATCGGCATGCTGCAGGCGCTGACCGAGGCGGCTTCTCGCCACAACTGGCAGCTGACCGCCCTCAGCGTGGAGGGCCTCACGGACGAGGGGATGCGCTCGCTCTTCGACGAGCTCAGCCGCAAGCAGGAGCGGAGACTTGTGCTCGACACGGAGCCCGACAAGCTCGCATACGTCCTGGACATGGTGCGGGGGGTGGCAGGGTGGTAGAGGCAGGGTGGGGGGTGGTAGTGGCAGGGTGGTAGTGGCAGGGTGGTAGTGGCAGGGTGGTAGTGGCAGGGTGGTAGAGGCAGGGTGGTAGAGGCAGGGTGGTAGAGTGGTAGTGGCAGGGTGGTAGTGGCAGGGTGGTAGTGGCAGGGTGGTAGAGGCAGGGTGGTAGAGGCAGGGTGGTAGAGGCAGGGTCGGTAGAGGCAGGGTGGTAGTGGCAGGGTGGTAGAGGCAGGGTGGTAGTGGCAGGGTGGTAGAGGCAGGGTGGTAGTGGCAGGGTGGTAGTGGCAGGGTGGTAGTGGCAGGGTGGTAGAGGCAGGGTGGTAGAGGCAGGGTGGTAGAGTGGTAGTGGCAGGGTGGTAGTGGCAGGGTGGTAGTGGCAGGGTGGTAGAGGCAGGGTGGTAGAGGCAGGGTGGTAGAGGCAGGGTGGGTAGTGGCAGGGTGGTAGAGGCAGGGTGGTAGAGGCAGGGTGGTAGAGGCAGGGTGGTAGAGGCAGGGTGGTAGTGGCAGGGGTGGTAGAGGCAGGGTGGTAGAGGCAGGGTGGTAGAGGCAGGGTGGTAGAGGCAGGGTGGTAGTGGCAGGGTGGTAGAGGCAGGGTGGTAGAGGCAGGGTGGTAGTGGCAGGGTGGTAGAGGCAGGGTGGTAGAGGCAGGGTGGTAGAGGCAGGTGGGTGGTAGAGGCAGGGTGGTAGTGGCAGGGTGGTAGAGGCAGGGTGGTAGAGGCAGGGTGGTAGAGGCAGGGTGGTAGAGGCAGGGTGGTAGAGGCAGGGGGGTAGTGGCAGGGGTGGTAGAGGCAGGGTGGTAGAGGCAGGGTGGTAGTGGCAGGGTGGTAGAGGCAGGGTGGTAGAGGCAGGGTGGTAGAGGCAGGGTGGTAGAGGCAGGGGTGGTAGTGGCAGGGTGGTAGTGGCAGGGTGGTAGAGGCAGGGTGGTAGAGGCAGGGTGGTAGTGGCAGGGTGGTAGTGGCAGGGTGGTAGAGGCAGGGTGGTAGAGGCAGGGTGGTAGACGCAGGGTGGTAGTGGCAGGGTGGTAGTGGCAGGGTGGTAGTGGCAGGGTGGTAGAGGCAGGGTGGTAGAGCAGGGTGGTAGACGCAGGGTGGTAGAGGCAGGGTGGTAGAGGCAGGGTGGTAGAGGCAGGGTGGTAGAGGCAGGGTGGTAAGAGGCAGGGTTGGTAGAGGCAGGGTGGTAGTGGCAGGGTGGTAGAGGCAGGGTGGTAGAGGCAGGGTGGTAGAGGCAGGGTGGTAGAGGCAGGGTGGTAGTGGCAGGGTGGTAGAGGCAGGGTGGTAGAGGCAGGGTGGTAGAGGCAGGGTGGTAGAGGCAGGGTGGTAGAGGCAGGGTGGTAGAGGCAGGGTGGTAGTGGCAGGGTGGTAGAGGCAGGGTGGGTAGAGGCAGGGTGGTAGAGGCAGGGTGGTAGTGGCAGGGTGGTAGAGGCAGGGTGGTAGAGGCAGGGTGGTAGTGGTAGGGTAGGTAGAGGCAGGGTGGTAGAGGCAGGGTGGTAGAGGCAGGGTGGTAGTGGCAGGGTGGTAGAGGCAGGGTGGTAGAGGCAGGGTGGTAGAGGCAGGGTGGTAGAGGCAGGGTGGTAGAGGCAGGGTGGTAGAGGCAGGGTGGTAGAGGCAGGGTGGTAGAGGCAGGGTGGTAGAGGCAGAGGGTGGTAGAGGCAGGGTGGTAGAGGCAGGGTGGTAGAGGCAGGGTGGTAGAGGCAGGGTGGTAGTGGCAGGGTGGTAGAGGCAGGGTGGTAGAGGCAGGGTGGTAGAGGCAGGGTGGTAGAGGCAGGGTGGTAGTGGCAGGGTGGTAGAGGCAGGGTGGTAGAGGCAGGGTGGTAGAGGCAGGGTGGTAGAGGGCAGGGTGGTAGAGGCAGGGTGGTAGAGGCAGGGTGGTAGAGGCAGGGTGGTAGAGGCAGGGTGGTAGAGGCAGGGTGGTAGAGGCAGGGTGGTAGTGGCAGGGTGGTAGAGGCAGGGTGGTAGAGGCAGGGTGGTAGAGGCAGGGTGGTAGTGGCAGGGTGGTAGAGGCAGGGTGGTAGTGGCAGGGTGGTAGAGGCAGGGTGGTAGAGGCAGGGTGGTAGAGGCAGGGTGGTAGTGGCAGGGTGGTAGAGGCAGGGTGGTAGAGGCAGGGTGGGTAGTGGCAGGGTGGTAGTGGCAGGGTGGTAGAGGCAGGGTGGTAGAGGCAGGGTGGTAGTGGCAGGGTGGTAGTGGCAGGGTGGTAGAGGCAGGGTGGTAGACGCAGGGTGGTAGAGGCAGGGTGGTAGAGGCAGGGTGGTAGAGGCAGGGTGGTAGAGGCAGGGTGGTAGAGGCAGGGTGGTAGTGGCAGGGTGGTAGAGGCAGGGTGGTAGAGGCAGGGTGGTAGAGGCAGGGTGGTAGAGGCAGGGTGGTAGAGGCAGGGTGGTAGAGGCAGGGTGGTAGAGGCAGGGTGGTAGTGGCAGGGGTGGTAGTGGCAGGGTGGTAGAGGCAGGGTGGTAGAGGCAGGGTGGTAGAGGCAGGGTGGTAGAGGCAGGGTGGTAGAGGCAGGGTGGTAGACGCAGGGTGGTAGAGGCAGGGTGGTAGAGGCAGGGGTGGTAGAGGCAGGGTGGTAGTGGCAGGGTGGTAGTGGCAGGGTGGGTAGCGGCAGGGTGGCAGGGGTGGTAGAGGCAGGGTGGTAGAGGCAGGGTGGTAGAGGCAGGGTGGTAGAGGCAGGGTGGTAGAGGCAGGGTGGTAGAGGCAGGGCGGGTAGTGGCAGGGTGGCAGAGTGGCAGTCTGTCAGAGGCTACACGGGGGACCTTTGTCTGTGTCTACCTTCATAGTCGCTGCTACTCGCTACCAACAGCACTTGCCCCTACAGCCTGCTAGAGGCTACACGGGGGACCTTTATCCTTGGTGTGTGTGTGTGTGTACGCGCATCCGATTAATGTAGCGCGTGTTCCTATAATTGGCCGCTCATTAACTGCTAATTGCGTGTCCTTCCATGAGCTGCTGGCACTCAAATTATTCTGCACACCCATTGCCCCCTACCGCTCACCCTAGCCCCTGCAGGGCGCTTCTGGCTGAGCGGACCTAGACGTGGGCCGTGGGGGAGGGGGGGGGGGGTGTCAGGTCATTGGCAGGAGACACAAAAGCTCCGCTCGACCCGCTCACCACTTATCCGCTCACCAATTCTCACCCGCTCACTAATTCACCCGCTCACCAATTCTCACCCACTCACTAATTCACCCACTCACTAATTCACCCACTCACTAATTCACCCACTCACTAATTCACCCACTCTCCCACTCACTAATTCACCCACTCTACCACTCACTAATTCACCCACTCACTAATTCACCCACTCTCCCACTCACTAATTCACCCACTCACTAATTCACGCCACTCTCCCACTCACTAATTCACCCACTCACTAATTCACCCACTCTCCCACTCACTAATTCACCCACTCACTAATTCACCCACTCTACCACTCACTAATTCAGCCCACTCTACCACTCACTAATTCACCCACTCACTAATTCACCCACTCTACCACTCACTAATTCACCCACTCACCAATTCACCCACTCACTAATTCACCCACTCACCTACTCACTAATTCACCCACTCACTAATTCACAAACTCTCCCACTCATGTCATTCATTCACCCACTCACTCACTAATTCACCCACAGTCCAATACACCCACTCACCAATTCACCCACTCACTAATTCACCCACTCACCTACTCACTAATTCACCCACTCACTAATTCACAAACTCTCCCACTCATTCATTCATTCACCCACTCACTCACTAATTCACCCACAGTCCAATACACCCACTCACCAATTCACCCACTCACTAATTCACCCACTCACCTACTCACTAATTCACCCACTCACTAATTCACAAACTCTCCCACTCATTCATCATTCACCCACTCACTCACTAATTCACCCACAGTCCAATACACCCACTCACTAATTCACCCACTCGCTAATTCATCCACTCGCTAATTCACCCACTCACTAATTCACCCACTCACTAATTCACCCACTCACCCGCTCAACAATTCACCCACTCACTCACTAATTCACCCACTCACTAATTCACTGCTACTCGCTGCCAACAGCACTTGCCCCAACATCCTGCTAGAGGCTACACGGGGGACCTTTGTCTGTGTCTACCTTCATAGGCGCTGCTGCTGCTCGCTACTGACAGCACTTGCCCCTACAGCTTGGTGAAGGCTACCTGGGGGGGCTTTGTCTGTGTGTGGTCTGCAGGTGATGCGAGTCGGGAAACATGTGAAGGGATATCACTACATCCTCGCCAACCTGGTGAGCAGCAGCAGCAGCATCAGCAT
>NW_027621267.1:7500-15000 GCF_964198595.1 Lampetra fluviatilis
GAAACTTCCACAGGCTTTTCCAGCAGATTTGCACCTGCACTCAAAAAAGTCAAAATTTTTACACATAGACCCCATCAAACGGGAGAAATTGGCCCGGATTGCTCTCATGTGCGTTACGGGGCATCGTTTCTCTCGCGCCGAATTCTCTCGAGCTGGGAAATCGCTCATTTTTGCGTCGCCAAATATCGTACGAACGCCGTGAAACTTCCACAGGCTTTTTCAGCAGATTTGCACCTGCACTCAAAAAAGTCAAAATTTGTACACATAGACCCCATCAAACGGGAGAAATTGGCCGGGATTGCTCTCATGTGCGTTACGGGGCATCGTTTCTCTCGCTCCGAATTCCATCGAGCTGGGAAATCGCTCATTTTTGCGTCGCCAAATATCGTACGAACGCCGTGAAACTTCCACAGGCTTTTTCAGCAGATTTGCACGTGCACTCAAAAAAGTCAAAATTTTTACACATAGACCCCATCAAACGGGAGAAATTGGCCGGGATTGCTCTCATGTGCGTTACGGGGCATCGTTTCTCTCGCGCCGAATTCCATCGAGCTGGGAAATCGCTCATTTTTGCGTCGCCAAATATCGTACGAACGCCGTGAAACTTCCACAGGCTTTTCCAGCAGATTTGCACCTGCACTCAAAAAAGTCAAAATTTTTACACATAGACCCCATCAAACGGGAGAAATTGGCCCGGATTGCTCTCATGTGCGTTACGGGGCATCGTTTCTGTCGCGCCGAATTCCATCGAGCTGGGAAATCGCTCATTTTTGCGTCGCCAAATATCGTACGAACGCCGTGAAACTTCCACAGGCTTTTCCAGCAGATTGGCACGTGCACTCAAAAAAGTCAAAATTTGTACACATAGACCCCATCAAACGGGAGAAATTGGCCCGGATTGCTCTCATGTGCGTTACGGGGCATCGTTTCTCTCGCTCCGAATTCCATCGAGCTTGGAAATCGCTCATTTTTGCGTCGCCAAATATCGTACGAACGCCGTGAAACTTCCACAGGCTTTTCCAGCAGATTTGCACCTGCACTCAAAAAAGTCAAAATTTTTACACATAGACCCCATCAAACGGGAGAAATTGGCCCGGATTGCTCTCATGTGCGTTACGGGGCATCGTTTCTCTCGCGCCGAATTCTCTCGAGCTGGGAAATCGCTCATTTTTGCGTCGCCAAATATCGTACGAACGCCGTGAAACTTCCACAGGCTTTTTCAGCAGATTTGCACCTGCACTCAAAAAAGTCAAAATTTGTACACATAGACCCCATCAAACGGGAGAAATTGGCCGGGATTGCTCTCATGTGCGTTACGGGGCATCGTTTCTCTCGCTCCGAATTCCATCGAGCTGGGAAATCGCTCATTTTTGCGTCGCCAAATATCGTACGAACGCCGTGAAACTTCCACAGGCTTTTTCAGCAGATTTGCACGTGCACTCAAAAAAGTCAAAATTTTTACACATAGACCCCATCAAACGGGAGAAATTGGCCGGGATTGCTCTCATGTGCGTTACGGGGCATCGTTTCTCTCGCGCCGAATTCCATCGAGCTGGGAAATCGCTCATTTTTGCGTCGCCAAATATCGTACGAACGCCGTGAAACTTCCACAGGCTTTTCCAGCAGATTTGCACCTGCACTCAAAAAAGTCAAAATTTTTACACATAGACCCCATCAAACGGGAGAAATTGGCCCGGATTGCTCTCATGTGCGTTACGGGGCATCGTTTCTGTCGCGCCGAATTCCATCGAGCTGGGAAATCGCTCATTTTTGCGTCGCCAAATATCGTACGAACGCCGTGAAACTTCCACAGGCTTTTCCAGCAGATTGGCACGTGCACTCAAAAAAGTCAAAATTTGTACACATAGACCCCATCAAACGGGAGAAATTGGCCGGGATTGCTCTCATGTGCGTTACGGGGCATCGTTTCTCTCGCTCCGAATTCCATCGAGCTGGGAAATCGCTCATTTTTGCGTCGCCAAATATCGTACGAACGCCGTGAAACTTCCACAGGCTTTTTCAGCAGATTTGCACGTGCACTCAAAAAAGTCAAAATTTGTACACATAGACCCCATCAAACGGGAGAAATTGGCCGGGATTGCTCTCATGTGCGTTACGGGGCATCGTTTCTCTCGCGCCGAATTCCATCGAGCTGGGAAATCGCTCATTTTTGCGTCGCCAAATATCGTACGAACGCCGTGAAACTTCCACAGGCTTTTTCAGCAGATTTGCACGTGCACTCAAAAAAGTCAAAATTTTTACACATAGACCCCATCAAACGGGAGAAATTGGCCCGGATTGCTCTCATGTGCGTTACGGGGCATCGTTTCTCTCGCTCCGAATTCCATCGAGCTTGGAAATCGCTCATTTTTGCGTCGCCAAATATCGTACGAACGCCGTGAAACTTCCACAGGCTTTTCCAGCAGATTTGCACCTGCACTCAAAAAAGTCAAAATTTTTACACATAGACCCCATCAAACGGGAGAAATTGGCCCGGATTGCTCTCATGTGCGTTACGGGGCATCGTTTCTCTCGCGCCGAATTCTCTCGAGCTGGGAAATCGCTCATTTTTGCGTCGCCAAATATCGTACGAACGCCGTGAAACTTCCACAGGCTTTTTCAGCAGATTTGCACCTGCACTCAAAAAAGTCAAAATTTGTACACATAGACCCCATCAAACGGGAGAAATTGGCCGGGATTGCTCTCATGTGCGTTACGGGGCATCGTTTCTCTCGCTCCGAATTCCATCGAGCTGGGAAATCGCTCATTTTTGCGTCGCCAAATATCGTACGAACGCCGTGAAACTTCCACAGGCTTTTTCAGCAGATTTGCACGTGCACTCAAAAAAGTCAAAATTTTTACACATAGACCCCATCAAACGGGAGAAATTGGCCGGGATTGCTCTCATGTGCGTTACGGGGCATCGTTTCTCTCGCTCCGAATTCCATCGAGCTTGGAAATCGCTCATTTTTGCGTCGCCAAATATCGTACGAACGCCGTGAAACTTCCACAGGCTTTTCCAGCAGATTTGCACCTGCACTCAAAAAAGTCAAAATTTTTACACATAGACCCCATCAAACGGGAGAAATTGGCCCGGATTGCTCTCATGTGCGTTACGGGGCATCGTTTCTCTCGCGCCGAATTCTCTCGAGCTGGGAAATCGCTCATTTTTGCGTCGCCAAATATCGTACGAACGCCGTGAAACTTCCACAGGCTTTTTCAGCAGATTTGCACCTGCACTCAAAAAAGTCAAAATTTGTACACATAGACCCCATCAAACGGGAGAAATTGGCCGGGATTGCTCTCATGTGCGTTACGGGGCATCGTTTCTCTCGCTCCGAATTCCATCGAGCTGGGAAATCGCTCATTTTTGCGTCGCCAAATATCGTACGAACGCCGTGAAACTTCCACAGGCTTTTTCAGCAGATTTGCACGTGCACTCAAAAAAGTCAAAATTTGTACACATAGACCCCATCAAACGGGAGAAATTGGCCGGGATTGCTCTCATGTGCGTTACGGGGCATCGTTTCTCTCGCGCCGAATTCCATCGAGCTGGGAAATCGCTCATTTTTGCGTCGCCAAATATCGTACGAACGCCGTGAAACTTCCACAGGCTTTTCCAGCAGATTTGCACGTGCACTCAAAAAAGTCAAAATTTTTACACATAGACCCCATCAAACGGGAGAAATTGGCCCGGATTGCTCTCATGTGCGTTACGGGGCATCGTTTCTCTCGCGCCGAATTCTCTCGAGCTGGGAAATCGCTCATTTTTGCGTCGCCAAATATCGTACGAACGCCGTGAAACTTCCACAGGCTTTTTCAGCAGATTTGCACCTGCACTCAAAAAAGTCAAAATTTTTACACATAGACCCCATCAAACGGGAGAAATTGGCCCGGATTGCTCTCATGTGCGTTACGGGGCATCGTTTCTCTCGCTCCGAATTCCATCGAGCTTGGAAATCGCTCATTTTTGCGTCGCCAAATATCGTACGAACGCCGTGAAACTTCCACAGGCTTTTCCAGCAGATTTGCACCTGCACTCAAAAAAGTCAAAATTTTTACACATAGACCCCATCAAACGGGAGAAATTGGCCCGGATTGCTCTCATGTGCGTTACGGGGCATCGTTTCTGTCGCGCCGAATTCCATCGAGCTGGGAAATCGCTCATTTTTGCGTCGCCAAATATCGTACGAACGCCGTGAAACTTCCACAGGCTTTTCCAGCAGATTGGCACGTGCACTCAAAAAAGTCAAAATTTGTACACATAGACCCCATCAAACGGGAGAAATTGGCCGGGATTGCTCTCATGTGCGTTACGGGGCATCGTTTCTCTCGCTCCGAATTCCATCGAGCTGGGAAATCGCTCATTTTTGCGTCGCCAAATATCGTACGAACGCCGTGAAACTTCCACAGGCTTTTTCAGCAGATTTGCACGTGCACTCAAAAAAGTCAAAATTTGTACACATAGACCCCATCAAACGGGAGAAATTGGCCGGGATTGCTCTCATGTGCGTTACGGGGCATCGTTTCTCTCGCGCCGAATTCCATCGAGCTGGGAAATCGCTCATTTTTGCGTCGCCAAATATCGTACGAACGCCGTGAAACTTCCACAGGCTTTTTCAGCAGATTTGCACGTGCACTCAAAAAAGTCAAAATTTTTACACATAGACCCCATCAAACGGGAGAAATTGGCCCGGATTGCTCTCATGTGCGTTACGGGGCATCGTTTCTCTCGCTCCGAATTCCATCGAGCTTGGAAATCGCTCATTTTTGCGTCGCCAAATATCGTACGAACGCCGTGAAACTTCCACAGGCTTTTCCAGCAGATTTGCACCTGCACTCAAAAAAGTCAAAATTTTTACACATAGACCCCATCAAACGGGAGAAATTGGCCCGGATTGCTCTCATGTGCGTTACGGGGCATCGTTTCTCTCGCGCCGAATTCTCTCGAGCTGGGAAATCGCTCATTTTTGCGTCGCCAAATATCGTACGAACGCCGTGAAACTTCCACAGGCTTTTTCAGCAGATTTGCACCTGCACTCAAAAAAGTCAAAATTTGTACACATAGACCCCATCAAACGGGAGAAATTGGCCGGGATTGCTCTCATGTGCGTTACGGGGCATCGTTTCTCTCGCTCCGAATTCCATCGAGCTGGGAAATCGCTCATTTTTGCGTCGCCAAATATCGTACGAACGCCGTGAAACTTCCACAGGCTTTTTCAGCAGATTTGCACGTGCACTCAAAAAAGTCAAAATTTTTACACATAGACCCCATCAAACGGGAGAAATTGGCCGGGATTGCTCTCATGTGCGTTACGGGGCATCGTTTCTCTCGCGCCGAATTCCATCGAGCTGGGAAATCGCTCATTTTTGCGTCGCCAAATATCGTACGAACGCCGTAAAACTTCCACAGGCTTTTCCAGCAGATTTGCACCTGCACTCAAAAAAGTCAAAATTTTTACACATAGACCCCATCAAACGGGAGAAATTGGCCCGGATTGCTCTCATGTGCGTTACGGGGCATCGTTTCTGTCGCGCCGAATTCCATCGAGCTGGGAAATCGCTCATTTTTGCGTCGCCAAATATCGTACGAACGCCGTGAAACTTCCACAGGCTTTTCCAGCAGATTGGCACGTGCACTCAAAAAAGTCAAAATTTGTACACATAGACCCCATCAAACGGGAGAAATTGGCCCGGATTGCTCTCATGTGCGTTACGGGGCATCGTTTCTCTCGCTCCGAATTCCATCGAGCTTGGAAATCGCTCATTTTTGCGTCGCCAAATATCGTACGAACGCCGTGAAACTTCCACAGGCTTTTCCAGCAGATTTGCACCTGCACTCAAAAAAGTCAAAATTTTTACACATAGACCCCATCAAACGGGAGAAATTGGCCCGGATTGCTCTCATGTGCGTTACGGGGCATCGTTTCTCTCGCGCCGAATTCTCTCGAGCTGGGAAATCGCTCATTTTTGCGTCGCCAAATATCGTACGAACGCCGTGAAACTTCCACAGGCTTTTTCAGCAGATTTGCACCTGCACTCAAAAAAGTCAAAATTTGTACACATAGACCCCATCAAACGGGAGAAATTGGCCGGGATTGCTCTCATGTGCGTTACGGGGCATCGTTTCTCTCGCTCCGAATTCCATCGAGCTGGGAAATCGCTCATTTTTGCGTCGCCAAATATCGTACGAACGCCGTGAAACTTCCACAGGCTTTTTCAGCAGATTTGCACGTGCACTCAAAAAAGTCAAAATTTTTACACATAGACCCCATCAAACGGGAGAAATTGGCCGGGATTGCTCTCATGTGCGTTACGGGGCATCGTTTCTCTCGCGCCGAATTCCATCGAGCTGGGAAATCGCTCATTTTTGCGTCGCCAAATATCGTACGAACGCCGTGAAACTTCCACAGGCTTTTCCAGCAGATTTGCACCTGCACTCAAAAAAGTCAAAATTTTTACACATAGACCCCATCAAACGGGAGAAATTGGCCCGGATTGCTCTCATGTGCGTTACGGGGCATCGTTTCTGTCGCGCCGAATTCCATCGAGCTGGGAAATCGCTCATTTTTGCGTCGCCAAATATCGTACGAACGCCGTGAAACTTCCACAGGCTTTTCCAGCAGATTGGCACGTGCACTCAAAAAAGTCAAAATTTGTACACATAGACCCCATCAAACGGGAGAAATTGGCCGGGATTGCTCTCATGTGCGTTACGGGGCATCGTTTCTCTCGCTCCGAATTCCATCGAGCTGGGAAATCGCTCATTTTTGCGTCGCCAAATATCGTACGAACGCCGTGAAACTTCCACAGGCTTTTTCAGCAGATTTGCACGTGCACTCAAAAAAGTCAAAATTTGTACACATAGACCCCATCAAACGGGAGAAATTGGCCGGGATTGCTCTCATGTGCGTTACGGGGCATCGTTTCTCTCGCGCCGAATTCCATCGAGCTGGGAAATCGCTCATTTTTGCGTCGCCAAATATCGTACGAACGCCGTGAAACTTCCACAGGCTTTTTCAGCAGATTTGCACGTGCACTCAAAAAAGTCAAAATTTTTACACATAGACCCCATCAAACGGGAGAAATTGGCCCGGATTGCTCTCATGTGCGTTACGGGGCATCGTTTCTCTCGCTCCGAATTCCATCGAGCTTGGAAATCGCTCATTTTTGCGTCGCCAAATATCGTACGAACGCCGTGAAACTTCCACAGGCTTTTCCAGCAGATTTGCACCTGCACTCAAAAAAGTCAAAATTTTTACACATAGACCCCATCAAACGGGAGAAATTGGCCCGGATTGCTCTCATGTGCGTTACGGGGCATCGTTTCTCTCGCGCCGAATTCTCTCGAGCTGGGAAATCGCTCATTTTTGCGTCGCCAAATATCGTACGAACGCCGTGAAACTTCCACAGGCTTTTTCAGCAGATTTGCACCTGCACTCAAAAAAGTCAAAATTTGTACACATAGACCCCATCAAACGGGAGAAATTGGCCGGGATT
>NW_027621267.1:25000-31321 GCF_964198595.1 Lampetra fluviatilis
CTCAAAAAAGTCAAAATTTTTACACATAGACCCCATCAAACGGGAGAAATTGGCCCGGATTGCTCTCATGTGCGTTACGGGGCATCGTTTCTCTCGCGCCGAATTCCATCGAGCTGGGAAATCGCTCATTTTTGCGTCGCCAAATATCGTACGAACGCCGTGAAACTTCCACAGGCTTTTTCAGCAGATTTGCACCTGCACTCAAAAAAGTCAAAATTTTTACACATAGACCCCATCAAACGGGAGAAATTGGCCCGGATTGCTCTCATGTGCGTTACGGGGCATCGTTTCTCTCGCGCCGAATTCTCTCGAGCTGGGAAATCGCTCATTTTTGCGTCGCCAAATATCGTACGAACGCCGTGAAACTTCCACAGGCTTTTTCAGCAGATTTGCACGTGCACTCAAAAAAGTCAAAATTTTTACACATAGACCCCATCAAACGGGAGAAATTGGCCCGGATTGCTCTCATGTGCGTTACGGGGCATCGTTTCTGTCGCGCCGAATTCCATCGAGCTGGGAAATCGCTCATTTTTGCGTCGCCAAATATCGTACGAACGCCGTGAAACTTCCACAGGCTTTTTCAGCAGATTTGCACGTGCACTCAAAAAAGTCAAAATTTGTACACATAGACCCCATCAAACGGGAGAAATTGGCCCGGATTGCTCTCATGTGCGTTACGGGGCATCGTTTCTCTCGCGCCGAATTCTCTCGAGCTGGGAAATCGCTCATTTTTGCGTCGCCAAATATCGTACGAACGCCGTGAAACTTCCACAGGCTTTTTCAGCAGATTTGCACGTGCACTCAAAAAAGTCAAAATTTTTACACATAGACCCCATCAAACGGGAGAAATTGGCCCGGATTGCTCTCATGTGCGTTACGGGGCATCGTTTCTGTCGCGCCGAATTCCATCGAGCTGGGAAATCGCTCATTTTTGCGTCGCCAAATATCGTACGAACGCCGTGAAACTTCCACAGGCTTTTCCAGCAGATTTGCACGTGCACTCAAAAAAGTCAAAATTTTTACACATAGACCCCATCAAACGGGAGAAATTGGCCGGGATTGCTCTCATGTGCGTTACGGGGCATCGTTTCTCTCGCGCCGAATTCCATCGAGCTGGGAAATCGCTCATTTTTGCGTCGCCAAATATCGTACGAACGCCGTGAAACTTCCACAGGCTTTTTCAGCAGATTTGCACGTGCACTCAAAAAAGTCAAAATTTGTACACATAGACCCCATCAAACGGGAGAAATTGGCCCGGATTGCTCTCATGTGCGTTACGGGGCATCGTTTCTCTCGCGCCGAATTCTCTCGAGCTGGGAAATCGCTCATTTTTGCGTCGCCAAATATCGTACGAACGCCGTGAAACTTCCACAGGCTTTTTCAGCAGATTTGCACGTGCACTCAAAAAAGTCAAAATTTTTACACATAGACCCCATCAAACGGGAGAAATTGGCCCGGATTGCTCTCATGTGCGTTACGGGGCATCGTTTCTGTCGCGCCGAATTCCATCGAGCTGGGAAATCGCTCATTTTTGCGTCGCCAAATATCGTACGAACGCCGTGAAACTTCCACAGGCTTTTCCAGCAGATTTGCACGTGCACTCAAAAAAGTCAAAATTTTTACACATAGACCCCATCAAACGGGAGAAATTGGCCGGGATTGCTCTCATGTGCGTTACGGGGCATCGTTTCTCTCGCTCCGAATTCCATCGAGCTGGGAAATCGCTCATTTTTGCGTCGCCAAATATCGTACGAACGCCGTGAAACTTCCACAGGCTTTTTCAGCAGATTTGCACGTGCACTCAAAAAAGTCAAAATTTTTACACATAGACCCCATCAAACGGGAGAAATTGGCCGGGATTGCTCTCATGTGCGTTACGGGGCATCGTTTCTCTCGCGCCGAATTCCATCGAGCTGGGAAATCGCTCATTTTTGCGTCGCCAAATATCGTACGAACGCCGTGAAACTTCCACAGGCTTTTCCAGCAGATTGGCACGTGCACTCAAAAAAGTCAAAATTTGTACACATAGACCCCATCAAACGGGAGAAATTGGCCGGGATTGCTCTCATGTGCGTTACGGGGCATCGTTTCTCTCGCTCCGAATTCCATCGAGCTGGGAAATCGCTCATTTTTGCGTCGCCAAATATCGTACGAACGCCGTGAAACTTCCACAGGCTTTTCCAGCAGATTTGCACCTGCACTCAAAAAAGTCAAAATTTTTACACATAGACCCCATCAAACGGGAGAAATTGGCCCGGATTGCTCTCATGTGCGTTACGGGGCATCGTTTCTCTCGCGCCGAATTCTCTCGAGCTGGGAAATCGCTCATTTTTGCGTCGCCAAATATCGTACGAACGCCGTGAAACTTCCACAGGCTTTTTCAGCAGATTTGCACCTGCACTCAAAAAAGTCAAAATTTTTACACATAGACCCCATCAAACGGGAGAAATTGGCCCGGATTGCTCTCATGTGCGTTACGGGGCATCGTTTCTCTCGCGCCGAATTCCATCGAGCTGGGAAATCGCTCATTTTTGCGTCGCCAAATATCGTACGAACGCCGTGAAACTTCCACAGGCTTTTTCAGCAGATTTGCACGTGCACTCAAAAAAGTCAAAATTTGTACACATAGACCCCATCAAACGGGAGAAATTGGCCCGGATTGCTCTCATGTGCGTTACGGGGCATCGTTTCTCTCGCGCCGAATTCTCTCGAGCTGGGAAATCGCTCATTTTTGCGTCGCCAAATATCGTACGAACGCCGTGAAACTTCCACAGGCTTTTTCAGCAGATTTGCACCTGCACTCAAAAAAGTCAAAATTTTTACACATAGACCCCATCAAACGGGAGAAATTGGCCCGGATTGCTCTCATGTGCGTTACGGGGCATCGTTTCTGTCGCGCCGAATTCCATCGAGCTGGGAAATCGCTCATTTTTGCGTCGCCAAATATCGTACGAACGCCGTGAAACTTCCACAGGCTTTTCCAGCAGATTTGCACGTGCACTCAAAAAAGTCAAAATTTTTACACATAGACCCCATCAAACGGGAGAAATTGGCCCGGATTGCTCTCATGTGCGTTACGGGGCATCGTTTCTCTCGCGCCGAATTCTCTCGAGCTGGGAAATCGCTCATTTTTGCGTCGCCAAATATCGTACGAACGCCGTGAAACTTCCACAGGCTTTTTCAGCAGATTTGCACGTGCACTCAAAAAAGTCAAAATTTTTACACATAGACCCCATCAAACGGGAGAAATTGGCCGGGATTGCTCTCATGTGCGTTACGGGGCATCGTTTCTCTCGCTCCGAATTCCATCGAGCTGGGAAATCGCTCATTTTTGCGTCGCCAAATATCGTACGAACGCCGTGAAACTTCCACAGGCTTTTTCAGCAGATTTGCACGTGCACTCAAAAAAGTCAAAATTTTTACACATAGACCCCATCAAACGGGAGAAATTGGCCGGGATTGCTCTCATGTGCGTTACGGGGCATCGTTTCTCTCGCGCCGAATTCCATCGAGCTGGGAAATCGCTCATTTTTGCGTCGCCAAATATCGTACGAACGCCGTGAAACTTCCACAGGCTTTTCCAGCAGATTGGCACGTGCACTCAAAAAAGTCAAAATTTGTACACATAGACCCCATCAAACGGGAGAAATTGGCCGGGATTGCTCTCATGTGCGTTACGGGGCATCGTTTCTCTCGCTCCGAATTCCATCGAGCTGGGAAATCGCTCATTTTTGCGTCGCCAAATATCGTACGAACGCCGTGAAACTTCCACAGGCTTTTCCAGCAGATTTGCACCTGCACTCAAAAAAGTCAAAATTTTTACACATAGACCCCATCAAACGGGAGAAATTGGCCCGGATTGCTCTCATGTGCGTTACGGGGCATCGTTTCTCTCGCGCCGAATTCTCTCGAGCTGGGAAATCGCTCATTTTTGCGTCGCCAAATATCGTACGAACGCCGTGAAACTTCCACAGGCTTTTTCAGCAGATTTGCACCTGCACTCAAAAAAGTCAAAATTTTTACACATAGACCCCATCCAACGGGAGAAATTGGCCCGGATTGCTCTCATGTGCGTTACGGGGCATCGTTTCTCTCGCGCCGAATTCCATCGAGCTGGGAAATCGCTCATTTTTGCGTCGCCAAATATCGTACGAACGCCGTGAAACTTCCACAGGCTTTTTCAGCAGATTTGCACGTGCACTCAAAAAAGTCAAAATTTTTACACATAGACCCCATCAAACGGGAGAAATTGGCCCGGATTGCTCTCATGTGCGTTACGGGGCATCGTTTCTCTCGCGCCGAATTCTCTCGAGCTGGGAAATCGCTCATTTTTGCGTCGCCAAATATCGTACGAACGCCGTGAAACTTCCACAGGCTTTTTCAGCAGATTTGCACGTGCACTCAAAAAAGTCAAAATTTGTACACATAGACCCCATCAAACGGGAGAAATTGGCCGGGATTGCTCTCATGTGCGTTACGGGGCATCGTTTCTCTCGCTCCGAATTCCATCGAGCTGGGAAATCGCTCATTTTTGCGTCGCCAAATATCGTACGAACGCCGTGAAACTTCCACAGGCTTTTTCAGCAGATTTGCACGTGCACTCAAAAAAGTCAAAATTTTTACACATAGACCCCATCAAACGGGAGAAATTGGCCGGGATTGCTCTCATGTGCGTTACGGGGCATCGTTTCTCTCGCGCCGAATTCCATCGAGCTGGGAAATCGCTCATTTTTGCGTCGCCAAATATCGTACGAACGCCGTGAAACTTCCACAGGCTTTTCCAGCAGATTTGCACGTGCACTCAAAAAAGTCAAAATTTTTACACATAGACCCCATCAAACGGGAGAAATTGGCCCGGATTGCTCTCATGTGCGTTACGGGGCATCGTTTCTCTCGCGCCGAATTCTCTCGAGCTGGGAAATCGCTCATTTTTGCGTCGCCAAATATCGTACGAACGCCGTGAAACTTCCACAGGCTTTTTCAGCAGATTTGCACCTGCACTCCAAAAAGTCAAAATTTTTACACATAGACCCCATCAAACGGGAGAAATTGGCCCGGATTGCTCTCATGTGCGTTACGGGGCATCGTTTCTCTCGCTCCGAATTCCATCGAGCTTGGAAATCGCTCATTTTTGCGTCGCCAAATATCGTACGAACGCCGTGAAACTTCCACAGGCTTTTCCAGCAGATTTGCACCTGCACTCAAAAAAGTCAAAATTTTTACACATAGACCCCATCAAACGGGAGAAATTGGCCCGGATTGCTCTCATGTGCGTTACGGGGCATCGTTTCTGTCGCGCCGAATTCCATCGAGCTGGGAAATCGCTCATTTTTGCGTCGCCAAATATCGTACGAACGCCGTGAAACTTCCACAGGCTTTTCCAGCAGATTGGCACGTGCACTCAAAAAAGTCAAAATTTGTACACATAGACCCCATCAAACGGGAGAAATTGGCCGGGATTGCTCTCATGTGCGTTACGGGGCATCGTTTCTCTCGCTCCGAATTCCATCGAGCTGGGAAATCGCTCATTTTTGCGTCGCCAAATATCGTACGAACGCCGTGAAACTTCCACAGGCTTTTTCAGCAGATTTGCACGTGCACTCAAAAAAGTCAAAATTTGTACACATAGACCCCATCAAACGGGAGAAATTGGCCCGGATTGCTCTCATGTGCGTTACGGGGCATCGTTTCTCTCGCGCCGAATTCCATCGAGCTGGGAAATCGCTCATTTTTGCGTCGCCAAATATCGTACGAACGCCGTGAAACTTCCACAGGCTTTTCCAGCAGATTTGCACCTGCACTCAAAAAAGTCAAAATTTTTACACATAGACCCCATCAAACGGGAGAAATTGGCCCGGATTGCTCTCATGTGCGTTACGGGGCATCGTTTCTCTCGCGCCGAATTCTCTCGAGCTGGGAAATCGCTCATTTTTGCGTCGCCAAATATCGTACGAACGCCGTGAAACTTCCACAGGCTTTTCAGCAGATTTGCACCTGCACTCAAAAAGTCAAAATTTTTACACATAGACCCCATCAAACGGGAGAAATTGGCCCGGATTGCTCTCATGTGCGTTACGGGGCATCGTTTCTCTCGCGCCGAATTCCATCGAGCTGGGAAATCGCTCATTTTTGCGTCGCCAAATATCGTACGAACGCCGTGAAACTTCCACAGGCTTTTTCAGCAGATTTGCACGTGCACTCAAAAAAGTCAAAATTTTTACACATAGACCCCATCAAACGGGAGAAATTGGCCGGGATTGCTCTCATGTGCGTTACGGGGCATCGTTTCTCTCGCTCCGAATTCCATCGAGCTGGGAAATC
>NW_027621268.1:0-20000 GCF_964198595.1 Lampetra fluviatilis
GTCTCTCTCCCCGTGTCTCTCCCCGTGTCTCTCTCCCCGTGTCTCTCCCCGTGTCTCTCTCTCCCCGTGTCTCTCTCTCCCCGTGTCTCTCTCCCCGTATCTCTCTCCCCGTGTCTCTCTCTCCCCGTGTCTCTCTCTCCGTGTCTCTCCCCGTGTCTCTCTCCCCGTGTCTCTCTCCCCGTGTCTCTCTCCCCGTGTCTCTCTCCCCGTGTCTCTCTCCACGTGTCTCTCTCCCCGTGTCTCTCTCCCCGTGTCTCTCTCCCCGTGTCTCTCTCCCCGTTGTCTCTCTCCCCGTGTCTCTCTCCCCGGTCTCTCTCTCCGTGTCTCTCCCCCCGTGTCTCTCCCCCCGTGTCTCTCTCCCCGTGTCTCTCTCCCCGTGTCTCCCTCTCCGTGTCTCTCTCCCCGTGTCTCTCTCTCCGTGTCTCTCTCCCCGTGTCTCTCTCCCCGTGTCTCTCTCCCCGTGTCTCTCCCCCCGTGTCTCTCTCCCCGTGTCTCTCTCCCCGTGTCTCTCCCCCCGTGTCTCTCTCCCCCCGTGTCTCTCTCTCCCCGTGTCTACCTCCCCGTGTCTCTCTCCCGTGTCTCTCTCCCCGTGTCTCTCTCCCCGTGTCTCTCTCCCCGTGTCTCTCTCCCCGTGTCTCTCTCCCCGTGTCTCTCTCTCCGTGTCTCTCTCCCCGTGTCTCTCCCCCCGTGTCTCTCTCCCCGTGTCTCTCCCCCTGTGTCTCTCTCCCCGTGTCTCTCTCCCCGTGTCTCCCTCTCCGTGTCTCTCTCCCCGTGTCTCTCTCCCCGTGTCTCTCTCTCCGTGTCTCTCTCCTCGTGTCTCTCTCCCCGTGTCTCTATCCCCGTGTCTCTCCCCCCGTGTCTCTCTCCCCGTGTCTCTCTCCCCGTGTCTCTCCCCCCGTGTCTCTCTCCCCCCGTGTCTCTCTCTCCCCGTGTCTCTCTCACCATGTCTCTCTCCCCGTGTCTCCCTCCTCGTGTCTCTCTCCCCGTGTCTCCCTCCCCGTGTCTCTCTCTCTGTGTCTCCCTCTCCGTGTCTCTCTCTCCGTGTCTCTCCCCCCGTGTCTCTCTCCCCGTGTCTCTCTCCCCGTGTCTCTCCCCCCGTGTCTCTCTCCCCCCGTGTCTCTCTCTCCCCGTGTCTCTCTCACCATGTCTCTCTCCCCGTGTCTCCCTCCCCGTGTCTCTCTCCTCGTGTCTCCCTCCCCGTGTCTCTCTCCCCGTGTCTCTCCCCCTGTGTCTCTCTCTCCGTGTCTCTCCCCCCGTGTCTCTCCCCCCGTGTCTCTCTCCCCGTGTCTCTCTCCCCGTGTCTCTCTCACCGTGTCTCTCTCCCCGTGTTTCCCTCTCCGTGTCTCTCTCCCCGTGTCTCTCTCCCCGTGTCTCTCTCCCCGTGTCTCTCTCCCCGTGTCTCTCTCCCCGTGTCTCTCTCCTCGTGTCTCTTTCCCCGTGTCTCTCCCCCCGTGTCTCTCCCCGTGTCTCTCTCCCCGTGTCTCTCTCTCCGTGTCTCTCTCCCCGTGTCTCTCTCCCCGTGTCTCCCTCCCCGTGTCTCTCTCCCCGTGTCTCTCTCCCCGTGTCTCTCTCCCCGTGTCTCTCTCCCCGTGTCTCTCTCCCCCTGTGTCTCCCCGTGTCTCTCTCCCCGTGTCTCTCTCCCCGTGTCTCTCTCTCCGTGTCTCTCTCTCCGTGTCTCTCTCCCCGTTTCTCTCTCCCCGTGTCTCTCTCCCCGTGTCTCTCTCCCCGTGTCTCTCCCCCCGTGTCTCTCTCCCCCCGTGTCTCTCTCTCCCCGTGTCTCTCTCACCCCGTGTCTCTCTCCCCGTGTCTCCCTCCCCGTGTCTCTCTCCCCGTGTCTCCCTCTCCGTGTCTCTCTCCCCGTGTCTCTCTCCCCGTGTCTCTCTCCCCGTGTCTCTCTCTCCCGTGTCTCTCTCCCCGTGTCTCTCTCCCCCCGTGTCTCTCTCTCCCCGTGTCTCTCTCACCATGTCTCTCTCCCCGTGTCTCCCTCCCCGTGTCTCTCTCCTCGTGTCTCCCTCCCCGTGTCTCTCTCCCCGTGTCTCTCCCCCCGTGTCTCTCTCTCCGTGTCTCTCCCCCCGTGTCTCTCCCCCCGTGTCTCTCTCTCCGTGTCTCTCCCCCCGTGTCTCTCCCCCCCGTGTCTCTCCCCCGTGTCTCTCTCCTCATGTCTCTCTCCCCGTGTCTCTCCCCCCGTGTCTCTCCGTGTCTCTCTCCCCGTGTCTCCCTCTCCGTGTCTCTCTCACCGTGTCTCTCTCCCCGTGTTTCTCTCCCCGTGTCTCTCTCCCCGTGTCTCTCCCCGTGTCTCTCTCCCCGTGTCTCTCTCCTCGTGTCTCTTTCCCCGTGTCTCCCCCCCCCGTGTCTCTCCCCGTGTCTCTCTCCCCGTGTCTCTCTCTCCGTGTCTCTCTCCCCGTGTCTCTCTCCCCGTGTCTCCTCCCCGTGTCTCTCTCCCCGTGTCTCTCTCCCCGTGTCTCTCTCCCCGTGTCTCTCTCCCGTGTCTCTCTCCCCCTGTGTCTCCCCGTGTCCTCTCTCCCCGTGTCTCTCTCCCCGTGTCTCTCTCTCCGTGTCTCTCTCTCCGTGTCTCTCTCCCCGTTTCTCTCTCCCCGTGTCTCTCTCCCCGTGTCTCTCCGTGTCTCTCTCCCCGTGTCTCTCTCTCCGTGTCTCTCTCTCCGTGTCTGTCTCCCCGTGTCTCTCTCCCTGTGTCTCTCTCCCCGTGTCTCTCTCCCCGTGTCTCTCTCCCCGTGTCTCTCTCTCCCCGTGTCTCTCTCCCCGTGTCTCTCTCCCCGTGTCTCTCTCTCCCCGTGTCTCTCCCCCCGTGTCTCTCTCCCCGTGTCTCTCTCCCCGTGTCTCTCTCCCCGTGTCTCTCTCCCCTGTCTCTCTCTCCCCGTGTCTCTCTCCCCGTGTCTCTCTCCCCGTGTCCCCCACCCAGCAGGCTTCTACGTCTCCACGCCCCCCACTTCTACCCCTGCCCGGCTTCTCTCCTCCGGCCCCCAAACGGGGGGCTCACGCGGGGTGAGAGCCATACTTCACCACCAAGCACACGCACACGCCACGTGGCACGGGGGGGGGGGGGGAGGCAGGGGAGAGACAAAGGCGGCCGGGCGTGGCGCTGGCCACCCCACCCCCCCTCTGTGTGTGTAGCCACAGTTGCGGTAGCCTTCATAGGTGCAGCACTTGCCCCTACAGCCCTGGGGGAGCTTTGTCTGTGTACATCATAGGTGGTGCTGCTACTTGCCACTAGCAGCACTTGCCCCTGCAGCCCTGCTAGAGGCTACCTGGGGGAGCTTTGCCTGTGTGGGCGAGAGAGTGTGTGGCTAGGAGATGTTGACTACCTCGCCTGGTCTGCAGGAGGTCGTGGGTTCGATCCCAGACGCTGACGATGTCTGCTGCTGCTGCTGCTGCAGATGTTGGAGTTTGCAGCGTCTCTCATCATCATCACGCCCCCTCCCCCCACGCCCCTCCCCCCACGCCCCTCCCCCTCTTATGCCCTTCCCCCCACGCCCCTCCCCCCACGCCCCTCCCCCCACGCCCCTCCCCCCACGCCCCTCCCCCTCTTATGCCCTTCCCCCTCTTATGCCCTTCCCCCCACGCCCCTCCCCCCACGCCCCTCCCCCCACGCCCCTCCCCCCACGCCCCTCCCCCCACGCCCCTCCCCCTCTTATGCCCTTCCCCCCACGCCCCTCCCCCCCACGCCCCTCCCCCTCTTATGCCCCTCCCCCTCTTATGCCCCTCCCCCCACGCCCCTCCCCCCACGCCCCTCCCCCCACGCCCCTCCCCCCACGCCCCTCCCCCCACGCCCCTCCCCCTCTTATGCCCTTCCCCCCACGCCCCTCCCCCCACGCCCCTCCCCCTCTTATGCCCTCCCCCTCTTATGCCCCTCCCCCCACGCCCCTCCCCCCACGCCCCTCCCCCCACGCCCCTCCCCCCACGCCCCTCCCCCTCTTACGCCCCTCCCCCTCTTACGCCCCTCCCCCTCTTATGCCCCTCCCCCTCTTATGCCCCTCCCCCTCTTATGCCCCTCCCCCTCTTATGCCCCTCCCCCTCTTATGCCCCTCCCCCCGTGTCCCCGCGCAGCTGCACTACGTGCAGGCTAAGTTGTTTGTGGGGCTGGAGCACGCTCGCTCAGACTTCAACGTCTCGCGCAGAGTGGCCGGCCCACAGGTGGGTGGGGGGTGGGGGGAGGGTGGGGGGGAGGGTGGGGGGGAGGGTGGGGGGAGGGTGGGGGGGGGTGGAGAGGGTGGGGGGGGAGGGGCTGGAGCACGCTCGCTCAGACTTCAACGTCTCGCGCAGAGTGGCCGGCCCACAGGTGGGGGGGGGGGAGGGTGGGGGGTGGGGGAGGGTGGGGGGTGGGGGGAGGGTGGGGGGAGGGTGGGGGGTGGGGAGGGTGGGGGGGGAGGGGCTGGAGCACGCTCGCTCAGACTTCAACGTCTCGCGCAGAGTGGCCGGCCCACAGGTGGGTGGGGGGGGGGAGGGTGGGGAGGGGTGGGGGGAGGTGGGGGGAGGGGTGGGGGGGGCTGGAGCACGCTCGCTCAGACTTCAACGTCTCACGCCGGCCCACAGGTGGGTGGGGGGGAGGGTGGGGGGTGGGGAGGGTGGGGGGTGGGGAGGGTGGGGGGGTGGGGGGGAGGGGTGGGGGGTGGGGAGGGTGGGGGGTGGGGAGGGTGGGGGGGTGGGGAGGGTGGGGGGTGGGGAGGGTGGGGGGTGGGGAGGGTGGGGGGTGGGGAGGGTGGTTGAGGGTGGGGGGGGGTGGTGGGGGGGGGTGGGGAGGGGTGGAGAGGGTGGGGGGGGGAGGGGCTGGAGATGGGGGGTGGGGGCAGCCATACTTCACCGTTCCCTGTCTGGCGCACTTGCACCCGGGTCCCACACACACACGCACTGCACACACACTGTACACACATTCTACACACACACTGTACACACACACTGTACACACATTCTACACACACACTGTACACACACACTGTACACACACTATGTATACTGTACGTAGACTGTGTGCACTATGTAGGCTGTGTAGTCTGTGTGTGTGCACTATGTAGACTGTGTGCACTATGTAGACTGTGTAGTCTGTGTGTGCTGTGTGTGTGTGCTGTGTGTGTGTGCTGTGTGTGTGTGCTGTGTGTGTGCTGTGTGTGTGTGCTGTGTGTGTGTGCTGTGTGTGTGTGCTGTGTGTGTGTGCTGTGTGTGTGCTGTGTGTGTGTGCTGTGTGTGTGTGTGTGTATACTGTGTGTGTATGTGTGTGTGTGTGCTGTGTGTGTGTGCTGTGTGTGTGTGCTGTGTGTGTGTGCTGTGTGTGTGTGCTGTGTGTGTGTGCTGTGTGTGTGTGCTGTGTGTGTGTGCTGTGTGTGTGTGCTGTGTGTGTGTGTGTGTGCTGTGTGTGTGTGCTGTGTGTGTGTGCTGTGTGTGTGTGCTGTGTGTGTGTGCTGTGTGTGTGCTGTGTGTGTGTGCTGTGTGTGTGCTGTGTGTGTGTGCTGTGTGTGTGTGTGTGTATACTGTGTGTGTGTGTGTGTGCTGTGTGTGTGTGCTGTGTGTGTGTGTGTGTGTATACTGTGTGTGTGCTGTGTGTGTGTGTGCTGTGTGTGTGTGTGTATACTGTGTGTGTATGTGTGTGTGCTGTGTGTGTGTGCTGTGTGTGTGTGCTGTGTGTGTGTGCTGTGTGTGTGTGCTGTGTGTGTGTGCTGTGTGTGTGTGTGTGTATACTGTGTGTGTGTGTGTGCTGTGTGTGTGTGCTGTGTGTGTGTGCTGTGTGTGTGTGCTGTGTGTGTGTGCTGTGTGTGTGTGCTGTGTGTGTGTGTGTGTATACTGTGTGTGTATGTGTGTGTGTGTGCTGTGTGTGTGTGTGTGTATACTGTGTGTGTGTGTGTATACTGTGTGTGTATGTGTGTGTGTGTGTGCTGTGTGTGTGTATACTGTGTGTGTGTGTGTGTATACTGTGTGTATGTATGTGTGTGTGCTGTGTGTGTGTGCTGTGTGTGTACTGTGTGTGTGTGTGTATACTGTGTGTGTGTGTGTGTATACTGTGTGTGTGCTGTGTGTGTGTGCTGTGTGTGTACTGTGTGTGTGTGTGTATACTGTGTGTGTGTGTGTATACTGTGTGCTGTGTGTGTGCTGTGTGTGTGTGTGTGTGCAGGGCTCCTACCTGGCTCACGTGCAGAAGGAGACTGGGGCGCGTGTCCACCTGGGTGGACGCGGCTCGGGCTTCCTGGAGCCCACGTCGGGCAGGGAAGCATTCCAGCCCCTCCACATCTACATCAGGTGACACGCTCACCACTCACACTCACCCCACACACGCTCACCACGCACGCTCACCACTCACCCAGCTGCTCACCCAGCCACTCACCCAGCCGCTCACTCATCCACTCACCCAGCCGCTCACCCACTCACCCACTCACTCACCCACTCACTCACCCAGCCGCTCCACATCTACATCAGGTGACACGCTCACCACTCACTCACGCTCACCACTCACGCTCACCACGCACTCACTCACCCACTCACTCACTCACCCACTCACTCACCCACTCACTCACCCACTCGCTCACTCACTCACTCACCCAGCCGCTCCACATCTACATCAGGTGACACGCTCACCACTCACCACTCACGCTCACCACTCGCTCACCACTCACGCTCACCACTCACGCTCACCACTCACTCACGCTCACCACTCACCCAGCTGCTCACCCAGCCACTCACCCAGCCGCTCACTCATCCACTCACCCAGCCGCTCACCCACTCACCCACTCACTCACCCACTCACTCACCCAGCCGCTCCACATCTACATCAGGTGACACGCTCACCACTCACTCACGCTCACCACTCGCTCACCACTCACTCACGCTCACCACTCACCCAGCTGCTCACCCAGCCACTCACCCAGCCGCTCACTCACCCACTCACTCACTCACACACTCACTCATACACACCCTCACCACGCACTCACCCAGCCGCTCACTCATCCACTCACCCAGCCGCTCACCCACTCACCCACTCACTCACCCACTCACTCACCCAGCCGCTCCACATCTACATCAGGTGACACGCTCACCACTCACTCACGCTCACCACTCACGCTCACCACGCACTCACTCACTCACCCACTCACTCACCCACTCACTCACCCACTCACCCACTCACCCACTCACTCACCCAGCCAGCCAGCCACTCACCCAGCCGCTCCACATCTACATCAGGTGAGACGCTTACCACTCACTCACCCACTCACTCACCCACTCACTCACCCACTCACTCACCCAGCCGCTCACTCACCCAGCCGCTCACCCAGCCACTCACTCACCCACTCACTCACTCACCCACTCACCCACTCACTCACTCACCCAGCCACTCACTCACCCACTCACTCACTCACTCACCCACTCACCCAGCCACTCACCCACTCACTCACTCACCCACTCACCCAGCCACTCACCCAGCCACTCACTCACCCAGCCACTCACTAACCGTGTCCCCATGTCCCCGTGTCTCCGTGTCCCCGTGTCTCCGTGTCCCCGTGTCTCCGTGTCTCTGTGTCTCCGTGTCCCCGTGTCTCTGTGTCTCCGTGTCTCCGTGTCTCTGTGTCCCCGTGTCCCCGTGTCTCCGTGTCTCCGTGTCTCTGTGTCTCCGTGTCTCTGTGTCCCCGTGTCTCCGTGTCTCCGTGTCTCCGTGTCTCCGTGTCTCCGTGTCTCTGTGTCCCCGTGTCTCCGTGTCTCTGTGTCCCCGTGTCTCCGTGTCCCCGTGTCCCCGTGTCTCTGTGTCTCTGTGTCTCCGTGTCTCCGTGTCTCCGTGTCTCTGTGTCCCCGTGTCTCCGTGTCTCCGTGTCTCTGTGTCTCCGTGTCTCCGTGTCTCCGTGTCTCCGTGTCTCCGTGTCTCTGTGTCCCCGTGTCTCCGTGTCTCCGTGTCTCTGTGTCTCCGTGTCTCCGTGTCTCCGTGTCTCCGTGTCTCCGTGTCTCTGTGTCCCCGTGTCTCCGTGTCTCCGTGTCTCTGTGTCTCTGTGTCTCTGTGTCTCCGTGTCTCCGTGTCTCCGTGTCTCCGTGTCTCCGTGTCTCCGTGTCCCCGTGTCCCCGTGTCTCCGTGTCCCCGTGTCCCCGTGTCTCCGTGTCCCCGTGTCCCCGTGTCTCCGTGTCCCCGTGTCCCCGTGTCTCCGTGTCTCCGTGTCTCCATGTCTCCGTGTCTCCGTGTCTCCGTGTCTCCGTGTCCCCGTGTCTCCGTGTCTCCGTGTCCCCGTGTCTCTGTGTCTCCGTGTCTCCGTGTCTCTGTGTCCCCGTGTCTCTGTGTCTCCGTGTCTCCGTGTCTCCGTGTCTCCGTGTCCCCGTGTCTCTGTGTCTCCGTGTCTCCGTGTCTCCGTGTCCCCGTGTCCCCGTGTCCCCGTGTCTCTGTGTCTCCGTGTCTCTGTGTCTCCGTGTCTCCGTGTCTCCGTGTCTCCGTGTCCCCGTGTCCCCGTGTCTCCGTGTCTCCGTGTCTCCGTGTCCCCGTGTCTCTGTGTCCCCGTGTCTCCGTGTCTCTGTGTCCCCGTGTCTCCGTGTCCCCGTGTCCCCGTGTCTCCGTGTCTCCGTGTCTCCGTGTCTCCGTGTCCCCGTGTCCCCGTGTCTCCGTGACCCTGTGTCTCCGTGTCCCCGTGTCTCCGTGTCCCCGTGTCCCCGTGTCCCCGTGTCTCCGTGTCTCCGTGTCTCCGTGTCCCCGTGTCCCCGTGTCCCCGTGTCTCCGTGTCTCCGTGTCTCCGTGTCTCCGTGTCTCCGTGTCTCCGTGTCTCCGTGTCTCCGTGACCCTGTGTCTCCGTGTCTCCGTGTCTCCGTGTCTCCGTGTCTCCGTGTCTCCGTGTCTCCGTGTCTCTGTGTCTCCGTGTCTCCGTGTCTCCGTGTCTCCGTGTCTCCGTGTCTCCGTGTCCCCGTGTCTCCGTGACCCTGTGTCCCCGTGTCTCTGTGTCTCCGTGTCTCCGTGTCTCCGTGTCCCCGTGTCTCCGTGACCCTGTGTCCCCGTGTCTCTGTGTCTCCGTGTCTCCGTGTCTCCGTGTCCCCGTGTCTCCGTGACCCTGTGTCCCCGTGTCTCTGTGTCTCCGTGTCTCCGTGTCTCCGTGTCCCCGTGTCCCCGTGACCCTGTGTCCCCGTGTCTCTGTGTCTCCGTGTCTCTGTGTCTCCGTGTCTCCGTGTCCCCGTGTCTCCGTGTCTCCGTGTCTCTGTGTCTCCGTGTCTCTGTGTCCCCGTGTCTCCGTGTCTCCGTGTCTCCGTGTCTCCGTGTCTCTGTGTCCCCGTGTCTCCGTGTCTCTGTGTCCCCGTGTCTCCGTGTCCCCGTGTCCCCGTGTCTCCGTGTCTCCGTGTCTCTGTGTCCCCGTGTCTCCGTGTCTCCGTGTCTCCGTGTCTCCGTGTCTCCGTGTCTCCGTGTCTCCGTGTCTCCGTGTCTCTGTGTCCCCGTGTCTCTGTGTCTCCGTGTCCCCGTGTCTCCGTGTCTCCGTGTCTCCGTGTCTCCGTGTCTCCGTGTCCCCGTGTCCCCGTGTCTCCGTGTCTCCGTGTCTCTGTGTCTCCGTGTCTCTGTGTCCCCGTGTCTCCGTGTCTCCGTGTCTCCGTGTCCCCGTGTCTCTGTGTCTCCGTGTCTCCGTGTCTCTGTGTCCCCGTGTCTCCGTGTCTCTGTGTCCCCGTGTCTCCGTGTCCCCGTGTCCCCGTGTCTCTGTGTCCCCGTGTCTCTGTGTCCCCGTGTCTCCGTGTCTCCGTGTCTCCGTGTCTCTGTGTCCCCGTGTCTCCGTGTCTCCGTGTCTCCGTGTCTCCGTGTCCCCGTGTCTCCGTGTCTCCGTGTCTCCGTGTCCCCGTGTCTCCGTGTCTCTGTGTCCCCGTGTCTCCGTGTCTCCGTGTCTCTGTGTCTCCATGTCTCCGTGTCTCCGTGTCTCCGTGTCTCTGTGTCTCCGTGTCTCCGTGTCTCCGTGTCTCTGTGTCTCCGTGTCTCCGTGTCTCCGTGACCCTGTGTCTCCGTGTCTCCGTGTCTCCGTGTCTCTGTGTCTCCGTGTCTCCGTGTCTCTGTGTCTCCGTGTCTCTGTGTCTCCGTGTCTCCGTGTCTCTGTGTCTCCGTGTCTCCGTGTCCCCGTGTCTCCGTGTCTCCGTGTCTCTGTGTCTCCGTGTCCCCGTGTCTCCGTGTCTCCGTGTCTCCGTGTCTCCGTGTCTCCGTGTCCCCGTGTCTCCGTGTCCCCGTGTCTCCGTGTCTCCGTGTCTCTGTGTCTCTGTGTCTCCGTGTCTCCGTGACCCTGTGTCTCCGTGTCTCCGTGTCTCTGTGTCTCCGTGTCCCCGTGTCTCCGTGTCTCCGTGTCTCTGTGTCTCCGTGTCCCTGTGTCTCCGTGTCTTCGTGTCTCTGTGTCTCCGTGTCTCCGTGTCTCCGTGTCTCTGTGTCTCCGTGTCTCTGTGTCTCCGTGTCTCTGTGTCTCCGTGTCTCCGTGTCCCCGTGTCTCCGTGTCTCCGTGTCCCCGTGTCTCCGTGTCTCCGTGTCTCTGTGTCTCCGTGTCCCCGTGTCTCCGTGTCCCCGTGTCTCCGTGTCTCCGTGTCTCCGTGTCTCCGTGTCTCCGTGTCCCCGTGTCTCCGTGTCTCCGTGTCTCCGTGTCTCCGTGTCTCCGTGTCTCCGTGTCTCCGTGTCTCCGTGTCTCCGTGTCCCCGTGTCTCCGTGTCTCCGTGTCCCCGTGTCTCCGTGTCTCCGTGTCTCCGTGTCTCTGTGTCTCTGTGTCTCCGTGTCCCCGTGTCTCCGTGTCTCTGTGTCTCCGTGTCTCAGTCATCCAAGATCCGAGGGTCTGGCAGCTGCTAAGACCCTTTGTGAAAACCTCCTAGAGACGGTAAGACACAACCACCACCACAACCACCACAACAACCACCACAACAACCACCACAACCACCACCACAACCACCACCACAACAACCACCACCACAACCACCACCACAACCACCACCACAACCACCACAACCACCACCACAACAACCACCACCACAACCACCACCACAACCACCACAACCACCACCACAACCACCACAACCACCACCACAACCACCACCACAACCACCACAACCACCACCACAACCACCACAACCACCACCACAACCACCACCACAACCATCACAACCACCACCACCACAACAACCACCACAACTACCACAACCACCACCACAACAACCACAACCACCACCACAACCACCACAACCACCACAACAACCACCACCACAACCACCACAACCACCACCACAACCACCACAACCACAACAACAACCACCACAACAACCACCACCACAACCACCACAACAACCACAACAACAACCACAACAACAACCACCACCACAACCACCACCACAACCACCACAACCACCACCACAACCACCACAACCACCACCACAACCACCACCACAACCACCACAACCACCACCACAACCACCACAACCACCACCACAACCACCACAACCACCACAACAACCACCACAACCACCACCACAACCACCACCACAACCACCACCACAACAACCACCACCACAACCACAACCACCACACCACAACCACCACAACAACCACCACAACCACCACCACAACCACCACCACCACAACCACCACCACAACCACCACCACAACTACCACAACCACCACCACAACAACCACCACCACAACCACCACCACAACCACCACAACCACCACAACAACCACCACAACAACCACCACAACCACCACAACCACCACCACAACCACCACAACAACCACCACAACCACCACCACAACCACCACCACAACCACCACCACAACCACCACAACCACCACAACAACCACCACAACCACAACAACCACCACCACAACCACCACCACAACCACCACAACCACCACCACCACAACCACCACCACAACAACCACCACAACAACCACAACCACCACAACAACCACCACAACAACCACAACCACCACAACAACCACAACAACCACCACAACCACCACAACAACCACAACTACCACAACCACCACCACCACAACAACCACAACAACCACAACCACCACAACAACCACCACAACCACCACAACCACCACCACAACCACCACAACCACCACCACAACCACCACCACAACCACCACAACCACCACCACAACCACCACCACAACCACCACCACCACAACCACCACAACCACCACCATAACCACCACCACAACCACCACCACAACCACCACAACCACCACAACAACCACAACCACCACAACAACCACAACAACCACCACCACAACAACCACAACAACCACCACCACAACCACCACAACCACCACAACAACCACCACAACAACCACCACAACCACCACCACAACAACCACAACAACCACAACAACCACCACCACAACAACCGCAACAACCACCACCACAACCACCACCACAACCACCACCACAACCACCACAACAACCACAACAACCACCACCACAACAACCACAACAACCACCACCACAACCACCACAACCACCACAACAACCACCACAACAACCACCACAACCACCACCACAACAACCACAACCACCACAACCACCACCACAACAACCACAACAACCACCGCCACAACCACCACCACAACAACCACCACAACAACCATAACCACCACAACAACCACCACAACCACCACCACCACAACAACCACAACCACCACAACAACCACCACAACCACCACCACAACAACCACCACAACAACCACAACCACCACAACAACCACCACAACCACCACCACCACAACAACCACAACAACCACCACCACAACCACCACCACAACAACCACAACCACCACAACAACCACAACCACCACAACCACCACCACAACCACCACAACCACCACCACAACCACCACAACTACCACAACCACCACCACAACCACCACCACAACCACCACAACCACCACAACCACCACCACAACCACCACCACAACAACCACAACTACCACAACCACCACCACAACCACCACAACCACCACCACAACCACCACAACCACCACAACCACCACCACAACCACCACAACCACCACCACAACCACCACAACTACCACAACCACCACCACAACCACCACCACAACCACCACAACCACCACCACAACAACCACAACTACCACAACCACCACCACAACAACCACAACCACCACAACAACCACCACAACCACCACCACAACCACCACAACTACCACAACCACCACCACAACCACCACAACCACCACAACCACCACCCCAACCACCACAACCACCACCACAACCACCACAACCACCACCACAACCACCACCACCACCACTACTACTGTGTGTGTGTAGCGGGTAGCGCTGCGCTACAAACTCGGTGACCCGAGTTCGATTCCCGCTCACGACCAACACCACCAGTTGACGATTCATTAACCGGTCCTGGGCCTCTCCTAGGTCGACTCAGCCTCAAATGAGTACCTGGTGTAGCGGTGTGTAGTGAACATCGCCACTGGGGAGACAAAGGCGGCCGGGCGTCGTGCTGGCCACCCACCCCCTCGTGTGCCGTGCCGGCCTTCATAGGTGCTCGCTAACAGCACTTGCCCCTACAGTCTGCTAAGGCTACACGGGGGATCTTTGTCTTTGTGTGTGTGTCTGTCTGTGTGTGTGTCTGTGTGTCTCTGTGTGTGTCTCTGTCTGTGTCTGTGTGTTTCTGTCTGTGTGTGTGTCTGTGTCTCTGTCTGTGTCTCTGTGTGTGTCTGTGTGTTTCTATGTGTGTGTCTGTGTGTCTCTGTGTGTGTCTCTGTCTGTGTCTCTGTGTGTCTGTGTGTGTTTGTGTGTTTCTATGTGTGTGTCTGTGTGTGTCTGTGTGTGTCTGTGTGTGTGTGTCTCTGTATGTGTCTCTGTGTCTCTGTCTGGGAGTGTCTGTCTGTGTGTCTGTGTGTGTATGTCTCTGTGTCTGTGTGTCTGTGAGTGTGTGTGAGTGTCTGTGTCTAAGTGTGTCTCTGTGTGTGTGTCTGTGTCTAAGTGTGTCTGTCTGTGAGTGTCTGTGTGTGTCTGTGTGTTTGAGTGTTTGTGTGTCTCTGTATGTGTCTGTCTGTGAGTGTGTGTGTGTGTTTTTGTGTGTCTGCGTGTGTCTCTGTGTGTGAGTGTCTGTGTGTTTCTATGTGTGTGTCTGTATGTGTTTCTGTGTGTGTGTCTGTGTGTAGGTGCACAGTGAATATTGCAAGTATGAAGAGCAGATCACCAACACACACATACACAATGGTGAGAGGCACTCACCCACCCACACCCTCACCTACTCGCTCACCCACCCACTCACCCACCCACTCACACAACCACTCACCCACCCACTCACCCACCCACTCACCCACCCACTCACTCACACAACCACTCACCCACCCACTCACCCACCCACTCACCCACCCACTCACCCACCCACTCACCCACCCACTCACCTACCCACTCACTCACACAACCACTCACCCACCCACTCACTCCCCTACCTACTTACCCACTCACCTACTCACTCACGTACTCACTCACCTACCCACTCACCCACCTACTCACCCTCCCACCTACCCACTCACTCACCCACCTAGTCACTCACCCACCCACACACTCACCTACTCGCTCACCCACCCACTCACCCACTCACTCACACAACCACTCACCCACCCACTCACTCCCCTACCTACTTACCCACTCACCTACTCACTCACGTACTCACTCACCTACTCGCTCACCCACCCACTCACCCACTCACTCACCCACCCACTCACCCACCCACTCACTCCCCTACCTACTTACCCACTCACCTACTCACTCACGTACTCACTCACCTACCCACTCACCCACCTACTCACCCTCCCACCTACCCACTCACTCACCCACCTAGTCACTCACCCACCCACACACTCACCTACTCGCTCACCCACCCACTCACCCACTCACTCACACAACCACTCACCCACCCACTCACTCCCCTACCTACTTACCCACTCACCTACTCACTCACGTACTCACTCACCTACTCGCTCACCCACCCACTCACCCACTCACTCACCCACCCACTCACCCACCCACTCACTCCCCTACCTACTTACCCACTCACCTACTCACTCACGTACTCACTCACCTACCCACTCACCCACCTACTCACCCTCCCACCTACCCACTCACTCACCCACCTAGTCACTCACCCACCTACTCACTCAGCTACCCCACCCACTCACTCACCCACCCTCTCACTCACTCACCTTCTCACTCAGCTACCCACCCATTCACTCACCTACCGTCACACTCACCCACCCACCTACTTACCCACTCGCTCACCTAACCACCCACTCAATCATCCACTCATCCATTCACTCATTAACTAATTCACCCACTCACCCACCCAACCACCCACTCACTCACTCACCCACCCACTCACCCACCCACCCACTCACCCATTCACTCACCCACCCACTCACCCACCCACTCACCTACTCACTCACCCACCCACCCACCCACTCACCCACCCACTCACCCACCCACTCACCCACCCACTCACCCACCCACTCACCCACCCACCCACTCACCCACCCACTCACCCACCCACTCACCCACCCACTCACCCACCCACTCACCCACCCACCCACTCACCTACCCACTCACCCACCCACTCACCTACCCACACACCAAAGTGGTGAATGTGAATCGATGGTAATGTTGGTGATGTTAATGTTGGTGATGTTGGTGATGGTGATGTTGGTGATGTTGGTGATGTTAATGTTGGTGATGTTGGTGATGTTGGTGATGGTGATGTTGGTGATGTTAATGTTGGTGATGTTGGTGATGGTGATGTTGGTGATGTTGGTGATGGTGATGTTGGTGATGGTGTGGTGAGCAGTGTATGCTCACCATCCCTACGCCTCACCCGCGTCTCAAGCAGCCTACGAATATCAACCCTCCGCTCACCACACACCTTACCAGCCGGTGAGCTCACTCACCAAACACACCACGCACTCACTCACACACTCACCAAACACACCACGCACTCACTCACACACTCACTCACTCACTCATCACTCACACACACTCACCAAACACACCACGCACTCACTCACACACTCACTCACCTTCTCACTCACTCACCACTCACTCACCCACTCACTCACCCACTCACTCACTCACTCATCACTCACACACACTCACCAAACACACCACGCACTCACTCACACACTCACTCACCTTCTCACTCACTCACCACTCACTCACCCACTCACTCACCCACTCACTCACCCACTCACTCACTCATCACTCACTCATCACTCACACACACTCACCAAACACACCACGCACTCACTCACACACTCACTCACCTTCTCACTCACTCACCACTCACTCACCCACTCACTCACCCACTCACTCACCCACTCACTCACTCATCACTCACTCATCACTCACACACACTCACCAAACACACCACGCACTCACTCACACACTCACTCACCTTCTCACTCACTCACCACTCACTCACCCACTCACTCACCCACTCACTCACTCATCACTCACACACACTCACCAAACACACCACGCACTCACTCACACACTCACTCACCTTCTCACTCACTCACCACTCACTCACCCACTCACTCACCCACTCACTCACCCACTCACTCACTCATCACTCACTCATCACTCACACACACTCACCAAACACACCACGCACTCACTCACACACTCACTCACCTTCTCACTCACTCACCACTCACTCACCCACTCACTCACCCACTCACTCACTCATCACTCACACACACTCACCAAACACACCACGCACTCACTCACACACTCACTCACCTTCTCACTCACTCACCACTCACTCACCCACTCACTCACCCACTCACTCACCCACTCACTCACTCATCACTCACTCATCACTCACACACACTCACCAAACACACCACGCACTCACTCACACACTCACTCACCTTCTCACTCACTCACCACTCACTCACCCACTCACTCACCCACTTACTCACTCACTCATCACTCACACACTCACTCATCACTCACACACACTCACTCGCCAAACACACCACGCACTCACGCACGCACACACTCACGCACTCACACACTCACACACTCACCCACTCACGCACTCACACACTCACAGACACAATCACTCACACACTCACTCATACACTCATCCACTGACTCATACACACACACACTCACTCACCCACTCACACACAGACACAACAACAACAACCGCCATTCGCCACTAAGTGGTGGTGACGTCACCACGACGCTTGTGCCAGGCCAAGTGCACCTTGAGGCTACCACGTGAAGTGTCGAACGCCCGCTGGCAGGAGGTCACGGGGCAGACCCAGCAGGTGCCACGGGTCGACTGACTGAGATGACCGAGATGACTGGCTGATGCACCACCTGTGCCCCCTACTGTGCCAACTCAAACACACACACTCACACACTCACCCACTCACTCACACACACACCCACTCACTCACAAACACTCACCCATTCACTCACACACACACCCACTGACTCACACACTCACACACACCCACTCACTCACACACTCACTCACACACTCACCCACTCACCCACTCACACACCCACTGACTCACTCACTCACACACTCACACACACTCACACACTCACTCACACACTCACACACACCCACTCACTCACACACACACCCACTCACTCACACATACACCCACTAACTCACTCACTCACACACTCACACACACCCACTCACTCACACACACACCCACTCACTCACTCACACACACACTCACCCATTCACTCACACACTCACTCACACACTCACCCACTCACACACACACCCACTCACTCACTCACACACACACCCACTCACTCACTCACACACACACTCACCCATTCACTCACACACACACCCACTGACTCACACACTCACACACACCCACTCACTCACACACTCACTCACACACTCACCCACTCACCCACTCACACACACACCCACTGACTCACTCACTCACATACTCACACACACACTCACACACTCACTCACACACTCACACACTCACACACACTCACCCACTCACACTCACACACTCACACACACACTCACTCACACACACACTCACACACCGACCCGCCCACCCACCCGCCCGCCCACCCACCCACCCACCCGCCCACCGACCCGCCCACCCACTCACCCACCCACAGAGATGAGCTACCCACCCACAGAGATGATCTACCCACCCACCCGCCTGCCCCTTGGTAACGCTGTGCCCTCTCCCCCCCCTGCCCCCCTGCCCACGTTGCACACCAGCCACCTCTTTGTGTGCCCTCCCTTGGACCCCCCAATACAGCAACAGCTGCAGCAACAGCTGTAGCAGCAACAGCTGCAGCAGCAGCAGCACCAACAGCTGTAGCTCCAGATGCCGCTGCTGTTCCATCAGCTGTGGTAGAAGGGGGAGGAGCCAGCGGAGTGGGAGGAGTCAGGGGAGGGGTGGGGGGAGGGGCCGTGCAGGTGGGCGGAGCCTGTGGGGTGGGCGGAGCCTGTGGGGTGGGAGGAGCCTGTGGGGTGGGAGGAGCCTGTGGGGTGGGAGGAGCCTGTGGGGTGGGAGGAGCCGGTACCGGGGGCGGAGCCTCGGCTCAGAAGAGGAGGTTCCGTGAGGAGGAGGAGTTGGAGGAGGAGCTAACGGAGGGGCTCCTGGGATACAAGGTGAGAGAGAGACACGGGGAGAGAGACACGGGGAGAGAGACACGGGGAGAGAGACACGGAGAGAGAGACACGGGGAGAGAGACACGGAGAGACACGGGGAGAGAGACACGGGGAGAGAGACACGGGGAGAGAGAGACACGGGGGGAGAGACACGGGGAGAGAGACACGGGGAGAGAGACATGGGGACACGGGGAGAGAGACACGGGGAGAGAGACACGGGGAGAGAGACACGGAGAGAGAGAGACACGGAGAGAGAGACACGGGGAGAGAGACACGGAGAGAGAGACACGGAGAGAGAGACACGGGGAGAGAGACACGGAGAGAGAGACACGTAGAGACACGGAGAGAGAGACGGGGGGAGACACGGGGAGAGAGAGACACGGGGAGAGAGACACGGGGAGAGAGACACGGGGAGAGAGACACGGGGAGAGACACGGGGAGAGAGACACGGGGAGAGACACGGGGAGAGAGACATGGGGAGAGAGACACGGGGAGAGAGAGACACGGGGAGAGAGAGACACGGGGAGAGAGACAGGGAGAGAGACACGGGGACACACGGGGAGAGAGACACGGGGAGAGAGACACGGGGGGAGAGACACGGGGGGAGAGACACGGTGAGAGAGACACGGGGAGAGAGAGACACGGGGAGAGAGACACGGGGAGAGAGACACGGGGAGAGACACGGGGAGAGAGACACGGGGAGAGACACGGGGAGAGAGACATGGGGAGAGAGACACGGGGAGAGAGAGACACGGGGAGAGAGAGACACGGGGAGAGAGACAGGGAGAGAGACACGGGGACACACGGGGAGAGAGACACGGGGAGAGAGACACGGGGAGAGAGACACGGGGGGAGAGACACGGGGGGAGAGACACGGTGAGAGAGACACGGGGAGAGAGAGACACGGGGAGAGACACGGGGAGAGAGACACGGGGAGAGAGACACGGGGAGAGAGACATGGGGAGAGACACGGGGAGAGAGACACGGGGAGAGAGACACGGGGGGAGAGACACGGGGAGAGAGACACGGGGAGAGAGACACGGGGGGAGAGACACGGAGAGAGAGACACGGGGGGAGAGACACGGGGGGAGAGACACGGGGAGAGAGACACGGGGAGAGAGACACGGGGAGAGACACGGGGAGAGAGACACGGGGAGAGAGACACGGGGAGAGAGACATGGGGAGAGACACGGGGAGAGAGACACGGGGAGAGACACGGGGAGAGACACGGGGAGAGAGACACGGGGAGAGACACGGGGAGAGAGAGACGGGGAGAGAGACACGGGGAGAGAGACATGGGGGAGAGACACGGGGAGAGAGACACGGGGAGGGATACACGGGGAAGGGAGACACGGGGAGAGAGACAC
>NW_027621268.1:32500-45790 GCF_964198595.1 Lampetra fluviatilis
GCGATGGGGTGGGTGAGCGGGTGAGTGGGTGGGTGGGTGAGTGGGTGGGTGATTGAGTGAGTGGGTGGGTGGGTGGGTGAGCGGGTGGGCGGGTGGGCGGGTGGGCGGGTGGGCGGGTGGGCGAGTGAGCGATGGGATGTGTGGGTGAGTGAATGGGTGGGTGGGTGAGTGATGGGGGGAGGTGAGTGTGGGTGAGTGATTGAGTGATGAGTGAGTGATGGGTGAGCGGGTGGGTGGGTGATTGAGTGATGGGGTGGGTGAGTGATGGGGTGAGTGATGGAGTGAGGTGAGTGATGGGGTGAGGTGAGTGATGGGGTGAGTGATGGGGTGAGGTGAGTGATGGGGTGAGTGATGGGGTGAGGTGAGTGATGGGGTGAGGTGAGTGATGGGGTGAGGTGAGTGATGGGGTGAGGTGAGTGATGGGGTGAGTGATGGGGTGAGGTGAGTGATGGGGTGAGGTGAGTGATGGGGTGAGGTGAGTGATGGGTGAGTGATGGGGTGAGGTGAGTGATGGGGTGAGGTGAGTGATGGGGTGAGTGATGGAGTGAGGTGAGTGATGGGGTGAGTGATGGGGTGGGTGAGTGATGGGGTGAGGTGAGTGATGGGGTGAGTGATGGGGTGAGGTGAGTGATGGGGTGAGTGATGGGGTGAGGTGAGTGATGGGGTGAGGTGAGTGATGGGGTGAGGTGAGTGATGGGGTGAGTGATGGGGTGAGGTGAGTGATGGGGTGAGTGATGGGTGAGTGGGTGGGTGGGTGAGGTGAGTGATGGGGCGAGTGATGGGGTGAGGTGAGTGATGGGGTGAGTGATGGGGTGAGGTGAGTGATGGGGTGAGGTGAGTGATGGGGTGAGGTGAGTGGGTGGGTGAGTGATGGGGTGAGGTGAGTGATGGGGTGAGGTGAGTGATGGGGTGAGGTGAGTGATGGGGTGAGGTGAGTGATGGGGTGAGGTGAGTGATGGGGTGAGTGATGGGGTGAGGTGAGTGATGGGGTGAGGTGAGTGATGGGGTGAGTGATGGGTGAGTGATGGGTGAGTGATGGGGTGAGGTGAGTGATGGGGTGAGGTGAGTGATGGGGTGAGTGATGGGGTGAGGTCAGTGATGGGTGAGTGATGGGTGGGTGAGTGATGGGGTGAGTGATGGGGTGAGGTGAGTGATGGGTGAGTGATGGGGTGAGGTGAGTGATGGGTGAGTGATGGGGTGAGGTGAGTGATGGGGTGAGGTGAGTGATGGGGTGAGGTGAGTGATGGGGTGAGTGATGGGTGAGTGGGTGGGTGGGTGAGTGATGGGTGGGTGAGTGATGGGTGAGTGATGGGTGAGTGATGGGGTGAGGTGAGTGATGGGTGAGTGATGGGTGAGTGATGGGGTGAGGTGAGTGATGGGTGAGTGATGGGGTGAGGTGAGTGATGGGTGAGTGATGGGTGAGTGATGGGTGAGTGATGGGGTGAGGTGAGTGATGGGTGAGTGATGGGTGAGTGATGGGTGAGTGATGGGGTGAGGTGAGTGATGGGTGAGTGATGGGTGAGTGATGGGTGAGTGATGGGTGGGTGATGGGTGAGTGGGTGGGTGGGTGGGTGAGTGATGGGTGAGTGATGGGTGAGTGATGGGTGAGTGATGGGTGAGGTGAGTGATGGGTGAGTGATGGGGTGAGGTGAGTGATGGGGTGAGGTGAGTGATGGGGTGAGGTGAGTGATGGGTGAGTGATGGGTGAGGTGAGTGATGGGTGAGTGATGGGGTGAGGTGAGTGATGGGGTGAGGTGAGTGATGGGGTGAGGTGAGTGATGGGTGAGTGGGTGGGTGGGTGAGTGATGGGTGGGTGAGTGATGGGTGGGTGATGGGTGAGTGGGTGGGTGGGTGAGTGATGGGTGAGTGGTTTCGTGTAACAATAAAGTCTGTAACAGTGAAAGTGCCACGTGGTGTGTGCGGCTCTTCTGAACCCAGAACACCACCTCACTTCACCCCAATAACACGGCGCCTGTGCCAGGCTAGGTGCATGAGGAGGAGGTCACGGGACAGACCCTGCAGGTGCCATGGGTTGTGCTGCTGTGCCAGGCTAGGTGCATGAGGAGGAGGTCACGGGACAGACTCTGCAGGTGCCATGGGTTGTGCTGTTGTGCCAGGCTAGGTGCATGAGGAGGTCACGTGACAGACCCTGCAGGTGCCAGCGGTTGTACTGCTGTGCCAGGCTAGGTGCATGAGGAGGAGGTCACGGGACAGACCCTGCAGGTGCCATGGGTTGTACTGCTGTGCCAGGCTAGGTGCATGAGGAGGAGGTCACGGGACAGACCCTGCAGGTGCCATGGGTTGTGCTGCTGTGCCAGGCTAGGTGCATGAGGAGGAGGAGGTCACGGGACAGACCCTGCAGATGCCATGGGTAGTACAGCTGTGCCAGGCTCGGTGCATGAGGTCACGGGACAGACCCAGCAGGTGCCATGGGTTGTACTGCTGTGCCAGGCTAGGTGCATGAGGAGACCCAGGCTGCTGTGGGTTCTGCTATAAGTATCGTAAGAAATTTCGGAAGAGAAAAATGTCCCCACTTTGCCTCCCCTCTCGGCCAATCAGTTGCTGAGAAGCATTTACCCCTACCCAAGATGGCCGCGTGATGTTTCCCGAGCCAACATGGCCGCCTCAATGTCCCCACCGAACATGGCCGCCGTGATGTCTTCCTACCCAACATGGCCGCCACGGCGTCACCCCCACGCAACATGGGGGGGGGGGTCCCTGCGTAACATGAATATTAAGCAGCCTGTGGCGACGTCACTTCCGTCCAACTCCAGAGGTCAGAACACGGATCTCGAATTGCGTCGCTCTCGTAGATTTCATTGGTCAATTCTATTGATGACGGCATACCTCATGAATATTAAGCAGGCAGGGCTCCCACCCCATTGGTCAGCGTCGCCACCTCGTGAATATTCTTGATCGTTTCGGTAAAGTCACGTAGATGAAAAAATAAAAACAAAAAGAATCACGCGAACATTTAAAAATACAAAATTTCAATAAGAAATCGAAAATAATAAAAGCAAAAAAAAACAGCGTTCCCACCCCCAATCGCTCAACGTAGCCACCTCATGAATATTCATGAGCTGCGGCGCGTGACGTCACTTCCTGCGTCCTTCACCTCGCCCCCTCGCCGCAGTCGCCGTCGTCTCCGCATCTCTCCGCCATGGCGCCTCAGGCCTCCTCCTCAGCGCTCCTCGTCCTCGCTCGCCGCTTCGCCACCTCCTCGCTGCGCCGCAGCCACTACGGCGAGGGTCCCGGCCAGGTAACGAGGAGTGGCGGAATAATTAAAACAAAAACTCTGCCCCGCCCGCGTGGGACCGGTGAAGCCACCCAAGGTCACCCACCCACCCACCGCCTCTACCTTGACTCGACCTAGGCCGCAGGCTTTTTCCGACTTTCCTGAGTCGCTTCCTCGTGCTGCAGCACCCACACCCCCCCAACTCTGTTGGGGTGAGCGTCAAGGCCTTGTGGATGAGGCTTTTTCCGGGTTGCCTGGAGAGCCGGCCCGGCGCGATGCGCTGCTCGTGGGAGGCAAAGACGGCCGGCCTCTCCCTCTCGACGGCTACCCGCCGCAGTTGTGTGTCTGCGTGTGTGTTTAACTTCTTTCGCGCCGTACGTAGCCGACCATGCTAGCGTCTCCTGGCTGTCTGTCTCAGTGTGTGTCTCTCTCTGTGTCTCTCTGTGTGTGTGTCTGTCTCGCATGTGTGTCTTTGTGTGTCTTGTCTGTCTCTCTGTGTGTCTCTCTGTCTGTCTCTGTGTGTCTTGTCTCTCTGTGTGTCTGTGTGAGTGTGTCTCTGTGTGCCTGTCTGTCTCTCTGTGTGTGTCTGTCTCTGTGTGTGTGTGTCTGTCTCTCTCTCTGTGTCTGTCTCTGTGTGTGTGTGTCTGTCTCTCTGTGTCTGTCTCTCTGTGTCTGTCTGTCTCTCTGTGTGTGTGTCTGTCTCTGTGTGTCTGTCTGTCTCTGTGTGTCTGTCTGTGTCTTTCTGTGTCTTGTCTGTCTCTCTGTATGTCTCTCTGTGTCTGTCTGTCTCTGTGTGTGTGTGTCTGTCTCTCTCTCTCTGTGTCTGTCTCTCTGTGTCTGTCTGTCTCTTTGTGTGTGTGTCTGTCTCTCTCTGTGTGTCTTGTCTCTGTGTGTCTGTGTGTGTGTCTGTCTCTGTGTGTCTGTCTGTCTCTCTTTGTCTGTCTCTCACTCTGTATCTCAATGTGTGTGTAACCCTTTTCAGTAGAGAATCGCTGGCGTCTCCAGGCTCTCACTGTCTCTCTGTCTCTCATTGTGTGTCTCGCTGTGTGTGTTTGTCTGCGTGTGTGTGTGTATCTCGCTGTGTGTGTGTGTCTTACTGTGTCTGTGTGTGTCTTACTGTGTCTGTGTGTGTGTGTGTCTCGCTGTGTGTGTGTGTGTCTCACTGTGTGTCTGTGTGTGTGTCTGTGTGTGTGTAGAACATGCCCTTCTCAGTAGAGAATCGCTGGCGTCTCCTGGCCCTCATGGTCGGCTTCTTCGGCAGCGGCTTTGCCCTTCCCTTCGTGGTGGTGCGGCACCAGCTGCTGAAGAAGTAGCGCAGAGCGTGAGTGGAACAATCGCTCACTCACTCACTTACACACTCACACAGTCACTCACACACTCACAAACTTATACACTCACTCACACACACTCGCTCACTCACACACACTCGCTCACTCACACACACTCGCTCACTCATACACTCACACAGTCACACACTCACTCACACACTCGCTCACTCACACACTCACACACCCACTCACTTACACACTCACTCACTTACACACTCACACAGTCACTCACACACTCACTCACTTATACACTCACTCACACACACAGTCACACACACACTCGCTCACTCACACACACTCGCTCACTCACACACACTCGCTCACTCACACACACTCGCTCACTCATACACTCACACAGTCACACAGTCACACACTCACTCACACACTCGCTCACTCACACACCCACTCACTTACACACTCACTCACTCACACACCCACTCACTCACACACCCACTCACTCACACACCCACTCACTCACACACCCACTCACTCACACACCCACTAACTCACTTATACACTCACACACCCACTAACTCACTCACACACTCGCTCACTCACACACTCACTCGTACACCACTCACTCATACACCACCCACTCACTCACTCATACACTCACTCATACTCACTCAGACACTCACTCACTCATACACTCACTCACTCATACACTCACTCACACACTCACTCACTCATACACTCACTCATACACACACACACAATCACTCAGACACTCACTCACTCAGACACTCGGGATCCCCTCCACCCGTGACGGTGGTGGTGACGGTGGTGAAGATTTACTCACTCACCTGTCTCGCTGCCTCCTCCCCGTGTCTCCCTCCTCCCCGTGTCTCCCTCCTCCCCGTGTCTCCCTCCTCCCCGTGTCTCCCTCCTCCCCGTGTCTCCCTCCTCCCCGTGTCTCCCTCCTCCCCGTGTCTCCCTCCTCCCCGTGTCTCCCTCCCCGTGTCTCCCTCCTACCCGTGTCTCCCTCCCCGTGTCTCCCTCCCCGTGTCTCCCTCCCCGTGTCTCCCTCCCCGTGTCTCCCTCCTCCCCGTGTCTCCCTCCTCCCCGTGTCTCCCTCCTCCCCGTGTCTCCCTCCTCCCCGTGTCTCCCTCCTCCCCGTGTCTCCCTCCTCCCCGTGTCTCCATCCTCCCCGTGTCTCCCTCCTCCCCGTGTCTCCCTCCTCCCCGTGTCTCCCTCCTCCCCGTGTCTCCTTCCCCGTGTCTCCCTCCCCGTGTCTCCCTCCCCGTGTCTCCCTCCTCCCCGTGTCTCCCTCCTCCCCGTGTCTCCCTCCTCCCCGTGTCTCCCTCCTCCCCGTGTCTCCCTCCTCCCCGTGTCTCCCTCCCCGTGTCTCCCTCCTACCCGTGTCTCCCTCCCCGTGTCTCCCTCCCCGTGTCTCCCTCCTCCCCGTGTCTCCCTCCCCGTGTCTCCCTCCTCCCCGTGTCTCCCTCCTCCCCGTGTCTCCCTCCTCCCCGTGTCTCCCTCCTCCCCGTGTCTCCCTCCTCCCCGTGTCTCCCTCCTCCCCGTGTCTCCCTCCTCCCCGTGTCTCCATCCTCCCCGTGTCTCCCTCCTCCCCGTGTCTCCCTCCTCCCCGTGTCTCCCTCCTCCCCGTGTCTCCCTCCTCCCCGTGTCTCCTTCCCCGTGTCTCCCTCCCCGTGTCTCCCTCCCCGTGTCTCCCTCCTCCCCGTGTCTCCCTCCTCCCCGTGTCTCCCTCCTCCCCGTGTCTCCCTCCTCCCCGTGTCTCCCTCCTCCCCGTGTCTCCCTCCTCCCCGTGTCTCCCTCCTCCCCGTGTCTCCCTCGTCCCCGTGTCTCCCTCCTCCCCGTGTCTCCCTCCTCCCCGTGTCTCCCTACCCGTGTCTCCCTCCCCGTGTCTCCCTCCCCGTGTCTCCCTCCTCCCCGTGTCTCCCTCCCCGTGTCTCCCTCCTCCCCGTGTCTCCCTCCTCCCCGTGTCTCCCTCCTCCCCGTGTCTCCCTCCTCCCCGTGTCTCCCTCCTCCCCGTGTCTCCCTCCCCGTGTCTCCCTCCCCGTGTCTCCCTCCCCGTGTCTCCCTCCTCCCCGTGTCTCCCTCCTCCCCGTGTCTCCCTCCTCCCCGTGTCTCCATCCTCCCCGTGTCTCCCTCCTCCCCGTGTCTCCCTCCTCCCCGTGTCTCCCTCCTCCCCGTGTCTCCCTCCTCCCCGTGTCTCCCTCCTCCCCGTGTCTCCCTCCTCCCCGTGTCTCCCTCCTCCCCGTGTCTCCCTCCTCCCCGTGTCTCCCTCCTCCCCGTGTCTCCCTCCTCCCCGTGTCTCCCTCCTCCCCGTGTCTCCCTCCTCCCCGTGTCTCCCTCCTCCCCGTGTCTCCCTCCTCCCCGTGTCTCCCTCCTCCCCGTGTCTCCCTCCTCCCCGTGTCTCCCTCCTCCCCGTGTCTCCCTCCTCCCCGTGTCTCCCTCCTCCCCGTGTCTCCCTCCTCCCCGTGTCTCCCTCCTCCCCGTGTCTCCCTCCTCCCCGTGTCTCCCTCCTCCCCGTGTCTCCCTCCTCCCCGTGTCTCCCTCCTCCCCGTGTGTAGATGGCTGCTGTCTCCATGGTGTCTCCGCGTCTCCGCTGCTGAATTTGGTTTCGAGCGTAAATAATAAACTCTGAACTCGGCACACAGACTCCACTGCGTCGCCTCTGTGTGTGTGTCAACATCATCAGCATGATCATCAGCAGCATCATCAGCATCAGCATGATCATCAGCAGCATCATCAGCATCAGCATGATCATCAGCATGATCATCAGCATGATCATCAGCATGATCATCAGCATGATCATCAGCAGCATCATCAGCAGCATCATCAGCATGATCATCAGCATCAGCATGATCATCAGCATCAGCATGATCATCAGCAGCATCATCAGCAGCATCATCAGCATCAGCATGATCATCAGCAGCACCATCCTGATCAGCATCATCATCATCTTCCCAATGCTGCACCACCACCCAAACACAACCACAGACAAAGCTCCCCCAGGTAGCCTCTAGCAGGGCTGTACGGGCAAGTGCTGCTAGTAGCGAGTAGTAGCAGCGCCTATGATGTACACACAGACAAAGCTCCCCCAGGTAGCCTCTAGCAGGGCTGTCAGGGGTGGGTGGCCAGCACCACGCCCGACCGCCTTTGTATCCCCCCAGTGCTAACGATGTTGACCTCACACCGCCACCACCAGGTTCTCATTTGAGGCTGAGTCGACCTAGGGGGGGACCCAGGTCGTAGCGCCAACCACTGTGCCACCGCTCCCCACACCTCACCCAAGATGGCGACATTCTGCCCCTATCCAAGATGGCGACATTCTGCCCCTATCCAAGATGGCGATATTCTGCCCCTATTCAAGATGGCGACAGTCTCCCCTATCCAAGATGGCGACAGTCTCCCCTATCCAAGATGGCGACATTCTGCCCCTATCCAAGATGGCGACAGTCTCCCCTATCCAAGATGGCGACATTCTCCCCTACCCAAGATGGCGACAGTCTCCCCTATCCAAGATGGCGACATTCTGCCCCTATCCAAGATGGCGACATTCTGCCCCTATTCAAGATGGCGACAGTCTCCCCTATCCAAGATGGCGATAGTCTTTCCTATCCAAGATGGCGACAGTCTCCCCTATCCAAGATGGCGACATTCTGCTCCTATCCAAGATGGCGACATTCTGCCCCTATCCAAGATGGCGACAGTCTTCCCTATCCAAGATGGCGACAGTCTCCACTATCGATGTCTTCGATTCCCCACCGCCACCTTCAACGTTGCTCCTACAGACGGAATCGCTTCCCATCGATTCCCCACCACCACCTTCAACGTTGCTCCTAAAGACGGAATCGCTCCCCATCGATCCACTCTTCGATTCCCCACCGCCACCTTCAACGTTGCTCCTACAGACGGAATCGCTTCCCTTCGATCCACTCTTCGATTCCCCACCGCCACCTTCAACGTTGCTCCTAAAGACGTAATCGCTCCCCATCGATCCGCTCTTCGATTCCCAACCGCCTCTTTTAACCTTGCATCCCAATGACGGAATCGCTCCATCGATTCCCACCGCCCCCTTCAACGTCGCTCCCAAACGACGGAATCGCTCCCCCTCGTCCCCACTTCGATTCCCACCACCTTTAACGTTACACCCAACATCAGAATCGATCCATCGATTCTCATCCGATTCCAAACCGCCTCCTCTAACGTACCACCCAACGTCCGAATCGATTTTTTTCTAAAATCACAACACAGAATCGAATCGAACACCACCTCAAATCTCGTGATCAATGTAAATCGACCTTCGGCCCCCCCAATGGAGGCAGCTGCGGCCCGGGGCGACCCCCCGGGCCCCCCCAGAGGGGCCCCCCCCCCACGAGTCTCGTTGCTCGACTCGCACCGAGGCCGCGACTCGCTGCTGAGGACTCTGAGCCACGCGGCTCGACTCGCTGGAGGCCTCATCCTGATCGCCAACAACAACACAACAACATCCACAACAACATCAACATCGTCGCCATTACCATCATCATCGCCATCATCATCACCATCATTACCATCACGACCATCACCATCATCATGTCCACCATCATCATCAACATCACCACCATCAACATCATCACGACCATCACCACCATCATCATCACGATCATCACCATCATCAACACCACCACCATCATCACCTCCATCACCACCACCATCATCACCACCATCACTTCCACCATCATCACCATCACCAACATCACCCCATCACCCTCCTCCGGCTCCGCTGTCGCGGGCCGCCCTGGGCCCCGCTCTGCTGGGGGTCAGCGAGGAGCTGGGACGAGCCCGCGTGGCGCTGCGTCTGCTGGGACACGCGGACACTCTCAGGGGGGCAGCCGCCTACCGCCTGGGGCAGCCGGTACGTGTGTCACTCACCACGTGTCACTCACTCACCACGTGTCACTCACCACGTGTCACTCACTCACCACGTGTCACTCACAACGTCTCACTCACCACGTGTCACCACGTGTCACTCACCACGTGTCACTCACTCACCACGTGTCACTCACCACGTGTGTCACTCACTCACCACGTGTGTCACTCACCACGTGTCACTCACCACGTGTCACTCACTCACCACGTGTCACTCACCACGTGTGTCACTCACTCACTCACCACGTGTCACTCACCACGTGTCACTCACTCACCACGTGTCACTCACCACGTGTGTCACTCACTCACTCACTCACCACGTGTGTCACTCACCACGTGTCACTCACTCACCATGTCACTCACTCACCATGTGTCACTCACCACGTGTCACTCACCACGTGTGTCACTCACCACGTGTCACTCACCACGTGTCTCTCACCCCCCGTGTCTCTCTCCCCGTCTCCCCCCCCCCCCCGTGCCTCTCCCCGTGTCTCTCTCCCCCCGTGTCTCTCTCCCCGTGTCTCTCTCCCCGTGTCTCTCTCCCCGTGTCACTCACCACGTGTCACCACGTGTCACTCACTCACCATGTCACTCACTCACCATGTGTCACTCACCACGTGTCACTCACCACGTGTGTCACTCACTCACCACGTGTGTCACTCACCACGTGTCACTCACCACGTGTCACTCACTCACCATGTCACTCACTCACCATGTGTCACTCACCACGTGTCACTCACCACGTGTGTCACTCACTCACCACGTGTGTCACTCACCACGTGTCACTCACTCACCATGTGTCACTCACCACGTGTCACTCACCACGTGTGTCACTCACTCACCACGTGTGTCACTCACCACGTGTCACTCACCACGTGTGTCACTCACTCACCACGTGTGTCACTCACCACGTGTCACTCACCACGTGTCACTCACTCACCATGTGTCACTCACCACGTGTCACTCACCACGTGTCACTCACTCACCATGTCACTCACTCACCATGTGTCACTCACCACGTGTCACTCACCACGTGTCACTCACTCACCACGTGTGTCACTCACCACGTGTCACTCACCACGTGTCACTCACTCACCATGTGTCACTCACCACGTGTCACTCACCACGTGTCACTCACTCACCATGTGTCACTCACCACGTGTCACTCACCACGTGTCACTCATTCACCACGTGTCTCTCTCCCCCGTGTCTCTCTCCCCGTGTCTCCCCCGTGTCTCTCTCCCCGTGTCTCCCCCTCCCCGTGTCTCTCTCCCCGTGTCTCTCTCCCCCCGTGTCTCTCTCCCCGTGTCTCTCTCCCCGTGTCTCCCCTCCCCGTGTCTCTCCCCGTGTCTCTCTCCCCCCGTGTCTCTCTCCCCCCGTGTCTCTCTCCCCCCGTGTCTCTCTCCCCGTGTCTCCCCCCCCGTGTCTCTCCCCGTGTCTCCCCCCCCCCCCCCCCGTGTCTCTCCCCGTGTCTCTCCCCGTGTCTCCCCCCCCGTATCTCTCTCCCCGTGTCTCTCTCCCCGTGTCTCTCTCCCCGTGTCTCTCCCGTGTCTCTCCCCGTGTCTCTCTCCCCGTGTCTCTCTCCCCGTGTCTCTCCCCTCGTGTCTCTCACCGTGTCTCTCTCTCCCCGTGTCTCTCTCCCCGTGTCTCATTCTCTCCGTGTCTCTCTCCCCGTGTCTCTCCCCCCGTGTCTCTCCCCATGTCTCCCCGTGTCTCCCCATGTCTCCCCATGTCTCCCCGTGTCTCTCCCCATGTCTCTCTCACCCCGTGTCTCCGTGTCTCTCCCCCCGTGCCCCCCCCCCCCCGTGTCTCTCCCCGTGTCTCTCTCCCCGTGTCTCTCTCACCCGTGTCTCTCCCCATATCTCCCCATGTCTCCCCGTTGTGTCTCTCCCCGTGTCTCTCCCCATGTCTCCCCGTGTCTCCCCGTGTCTCCCCGTGTCTCTCCCCATGTCTCTCTCACCCCGTGTCTCTCCCCCCGTGCCCCCCCCCCCCCGTGTCTCTCCCCGTGTCTCTCTCCCCGTGTCTCTCTCCCCGTGTCTCTCTCACCCCGTGTCTCTCCCCCCGTGTCTCTCCCCATATCTCCCCATGTCTCCCCGTGTCTCTCCCCGTGTCTCTCCCCATGTCTCCCCGTGTCTCCCCGTGTCTCCCCGTGTCTCCCCGTGTCTCTCCCCGTGTGTCTCTCCCCGTGTCTCTCCCCGTGTCTCTCTCCCGCAGCACGAAGACCCGCTACTCCGCGCGCTGTCCGTGCTGTCCAACTGCGCTGACTGCGTCTACGTCCCCATGGAGACGGGCGCGTGGGCCTCGGACCTTGGCCTACTCCTCCCGCAGAGCGTCGCGCACAGACTCTGGGGGCTCAGCGCTGCCTGCTGGGCTATAGGCCTGGCGCTGGGTCTGGCACGGTGAGGTGGGGGGGTGGTGGGGGGGGTGGTGGGGGGGTGGTGGTGGTGGTGGTGGTGGGGGGGGGGTGGTGGTGGGGGTGGTGGTGGGGGGTGGTGGTGGGGGTGGTGGTGGGGGGCGGTGGTGGTGGTGGGGGGCGGTGGTGGGGGGGGGGGGTGGTGGGGGTGGTGGGGGTGGTGGTGGGGGGTGGTGGTGGTGGTGGGGGCGGTGGTGGGGGGGGGGGTGGTGGGGGTGGTGGTGGGGGGTGGTGGTGGTGGGGGTGGTGGTGGGGGCGGTGGTGGGGGGGGGGGGTGGGTGGTGGGGGGGGGGTGGTGGTGGGGGGGGGTGGTGGGGGCGGTGGTGGTGGGGGGGGTGGTGGTGGGGGGGGTGGTGGTGGGGGGGGGGTGGTGGTGGGGGTGGGGGTGGGTGTGGTGGGGGGGTGGTGGGTGGGGGGTGGTGGTGGGGGCGGTGGTGGTGGGGGTGATGGTGGTGGGGGCGGTGGTGGGGGGGGGGGGGTGGTGGGGGTGGTGGTGGGGGGTGGTGGTGGGGGCGGTGGTGGGGGGAGGGGGGGGGGGTGGTGAGGGTGGTGGTGGGAGGTGGTGGTGGTGGTGGTGGGGGTGGTGGTGGGGGCGGTGGGTGGGGGGGGGTGGTGGTGGGGGGGGTGGTGGTGGGGGGGGGGGGGTGGTGGGGGCGGTGGTGGTGGGGGGGGGTGGTGGTGGGGGGGGTGGTGGTGGGGGGGGTGGTGGGGGTGGTGGGGGGGGTGGTGGGGGCGGGGGTGGTGGTGGGGGGGGGGTGGGGGTGGGTGGTGGGGGGTGGTGGTGGGGGTGGTGGTGGGGGGGGGTGGTGGTGGGGGGGGGTGGTGGTGGGGGGGGGTGGTGGGGGCGGTGGTGGTGGTGGTGGTGGGGGGGGGGTGGGGGGGGGGGTGGGGGTGGTGGTGGGGGGGTGGTGGTGGTGGGGGGGGGGTGGGGGGGTGGTGGTGGTGGTGGTAGAAACCCAGCCAGCAGTTGGTAGAGCGTGGCTGGTGATGTTGATGACGTTAACGCTGCTAACACCTGTGTGTGTGTGTGTGTGTCTGTGTGTGTGTCTGTGTGTGTGTGTGTGTCTGTGTGTGTGTCTGTGTGTGTGTCTGTGTCTCTGTGTGTGTCTGTGTGTGTGTCTGTGTCTCTGTGTGTGTGTGTGTGTCTCTGTGTGTGTGTCTCTGTGTGTGTGTGGTCTCTGTGTGTGTGTGTCTCTTCTGTGTGCTGTATGTGTCTCTGTGTGTGTGTATGTGTCTCTGTGTCTCCGTCTGGTCTGTGTCTCTGTGTGTGTCTGTGTCTCTGTGTGTGTATGTGTCTCTGTGTGTGTCTGTGTGTGTGTCTCTGTATGTCCGTCTGTGTCTCTGTGTGTGTCTGTGTCTCTGTGTGTGTCTGTGTCTCTGTGTCTCCGTGTCTCTGTCCGCGTGTCTCCAGATCAGCTCGTAAGTTGGTTTTGTTG
>NW_027621269.1:0-10000 GCF_964198595.1 Lampetra fluviatilis
TGTGTGTGTGCGTGTGCGTGGCACAGTAGGGGGCACAGGTGGTGCATCAGCCAGTCATCTCGGTCATCTCGGTCAGTCGCCCCGTGGCACCTGCTGGGTCTGCCCCGTGACCTCCTCCTGCCAGCGGGCGTTCGACACTTCACGTGGCAGCCTCAAGGTGCACTTGGCCTGGCACAAGCGTCGTGGTGACGTCACCGCCACTTAGTGGCGAATAGCGGTTGTTGTTGCGTGCGTGAGTGGATGGGTGGGTGAGTGGGTGGGTGAGTGGGTGGGTGGGTGAGTGGGCGGGTGGGTGGATGGGTGAGTGGGTGAGTGGGTGGGTGAGTGGGTGAGTGGGCGGGTGAGTGGGCGGGTGAGTGGGCGGGTGAGTGGGCGGGTGAGTGGGCGGGTGAGTGGGCGGGTGAGTGGGCGGGTGAGTGGGCGGGTGAGTGGGCGGGTGAGTGGGCGGGTGAGTGGGCGGGTGAGTGGGCGGGTGAGTGGGCGGGTGAGTGAGGGAGTGACCTCCTGCCAGCGGGCGTTCGACACTTCACGTGGTAGCCTCAAGGTGCACATGGCCTGGCGCAAGCGTCGTGGTGACGTCACTGCCACTTAGTGGCGAATGGCGGTTGTTGTTGTTGTTGTGTTTAGTTGTTGGTGTTGTTGTGTTGTTGTTGTAGTTGCGTATTTGGCCAACTCCTTTCGCCCGCTCGCTGACCGTTCCCGTCGACGTTGCCTCTCCGTCCGCGCGACCAGTTTACAGATGGCCGCCGTTGCCATGGCGACTGCTTCCCGACCGTCGTCACGGCTCCAGCTGACGCTGCTGCTGCTGCCGCTGGTGCTGCTGCTGGTGGTGGTGGAGCGGGCACCTCGGTGCAGCGCCGCCACCAAGGGTGTGACGACCACTCTGGACGCCAAGTGGAGCAACACTCCACTGCTGCTTGAGGCCAGGTGGGTGGTGGTGGTAGTGGTGAGTGTGGTGGTGGTGGTGAGTGTGGTGGGTGGTGGTGGGTGGTGGGTGGTGGGTGGTGAGTGTGGTGAGTGTGGTGGTGGGGGGTGGTGGTGGGGGTGGTGGTGGGGGTTGTGGTGGTGGGTGGTGAGTGTGGTGGTGGGGGGGTGGTGGTGGGGGTGGTGGTGGGGGTGGTGGTGGGGGTTGTGGTGGTGGGTGGTGGTGGTGAGTGTGGTGAGTGTGGTGAGGGTGGGGGTGAGTGTGGTGAGTGTGGTGGGGGTGGTGGTGGTGGGGGTGCTGGTGGGGGGTGGTGGTGGTGGTGAGTGTGGTGAGGGTGGGGGTGGGGGTGGTGGTGGTGGGGGTGGGGTTGGGGGTGGTGGTGGGTGGTGGTGAGTGTGGTGGGTGTGGTGGGTGTGGTGAGTGTGGTGGTGAGTGTGGTGGGTGGTGGTGAGTGTGGTGGGTGGGGGTGGTGGTGGTGGGGGTGGTGGTGAGTGTGGTGAGTGTGGTGGTGGGGGTGGTGGTGGTGGCGGTGGTGGTGGTGGGGGCGGTGGGGGCGGTGGTGGCGGTGGTGGCGGTGGTGGTGGTGGTGGTGGGGGTGGCGGTGGTGGTGGCGGGGGTGGTGGCGGGGGTGGTGGCGGGGGTGGTGGCGGGGTTGGTGGTGGTGGTGGTGGCGGTGGGGGCGGTGGTGGTGGTTGGTGGGCGGTGGTGGGGGGTGGTGGGTGGTGGTGGTGGGCGGTGGTGGTGGGGGTGGTGGGGGCGGTGGGGGCGGTGGTGGCGGTGGTGGCGGGGGTGGCGGCGGTGGGGGGCGGTGGGGGCGGTGGGGGCGGTGGGGGCGGTGGGGGCGGTGGGGGCGGTGGTGGGGGTTGTGGTGGGTGGTGGTGGTGGCGGTGGTGAGTGTGGGGGTAGTGGTGGGGGTAGTGGTGGGGGTGGTGGGGGTGGTGGTGGTGGTGAGTGGAGGGGGGTGAGTGTGGTTAGTGGTGGTGGGTGGTGGTGGTGGGGGTTGTGGTGTCTGCGTGATGTCTGCATGGTCTCTCTGTGTCTCTGTGTCTCCGTGTCTCCGTGTCTTTGTGTCTTTGTGTCTCTGTGTCTCTGTGTCTCCGTGTCTCCGTGTCTCTGTGTCTCCGTGTCTCTGTGTCTCCGTGTCTCCATGGTGTCTCCGTGTCTCTGTGTCTCCGTGTCTCTGTGTCTCTGTGTCTCTGTGTCTCTGTGTCTCTGTGTCTCTGTGTCTCCATGGTGTCTCCATGGTGTCTCCATGGTGTCTCCATGGTGTCTCCGTGTCTCCGTGTCTCTGTGTCTCTGTGTCTCTGTGTCTCTGTGTCTCTGTGTCTCTGTGTCTCTGTGTCTCCATGGTGTCTCCGTGTCTCTGTGTCTCTGTGTCTCTGTGTCTCTGTGTCTCTGTGTCTCTGTGTCTCTGTGTCTCCGTGTCTCCATGGTGTCTCCGTGTCTCCGTGTCTCTGTGTCTCTGTGTCTCTGTGTCTCTGTGTCTCTGTGTCTCTGTGTCTCTGTGTCTCCGTGTCTCCGTGTCTCCATGGTGTCTCCATGGTGTCTCCATGGTGTCTCCGTGTCTCCGTGTCTCTGTGTCTCTGTGTCTCTGTGTCTCCGTGTCTCCATGGTGTCTCCGTGTCTCTGTGTCTCCGTGTCTCCGTGTCTCCGTGTCTCCGTGTCTCCGTGTCTCTGTGTCTCTGTGTCTCTGTGTCTCTGTGTCTCTGTGTCTCTGTGTCTCCGTGTCTCCGTGTCTCCGTGTCTACATGGTGTCTCCGTGTCTCTGTGTCTCTGTGTCTTTGTGTCTCTGTGTCTCTGTGTCTCCGTGTCTCCGTGTCTCTGTGTCTCTGTGTCTCCGTGTCTCCGTGTCTACATGGTGTCTCCGTGTCTCTGTGTCTCTGTGTCTCTGTGTCTCTGTGTCTCTGTGTCTCCGTGTCTCCGTGTCTCCGTGTCTCCGTGTCTCTGTGTCTCCGTGTCTCCGTGTCTCCGTGTCTCCATGGTGTCTCCGTGTCTCTGTGTCTCTGTGTCTCTGTGTCTCTGTGTCTCCGTGTCTCCGTGTCTCCGTGTCTCCGTGTCTCCGTGTCTCCGTGTCTCTGTGTCTCCGTGTCTCCGTGTCTCTGTGTCTCTGTGTCTCTGTGTCTCTGTGTCTCCGTGTCCCTGTGTCTGTGCACAGCGAGTTCATCGCCGAGGAGAGTAACGAGAAATTCTGGAACTTCGTGGACACCGTCCAAGACCTGTCAGCTGTCATCGGCGCCGGTGAGTGAGCGGGAGGGTGAGCGCTTGAATGGGTGAGCGGTTGAGTGGGTGAGCGGTTGAGTGGATGGGTGAGTGGGTGAGTGAGTGAGTGGGTGAGTGGGTGAGTGGGTGAGTGGGTGGGTGAGTGAGTGAGTGGGTGAGTGGGTGAGTGGGTGGGTGGGTGAGTGCGTGAGTGAGTGGGTGAGTGGGTGGATGGGTGAGTGAGTGAGTGGGTGGGTGAGTGGGTGAGTGAGTGAGTGGGTGAGTGGGTGAGTGGGTGGGTGAGTGGGTGAGTGGGTGGGTGAGTGAGTGAGTGGGTGAGTGGGTGAGTGGGTGGGTGGGTGGGTGAGTGCGTGAGTGAGTGGGTGAGTGAGTGAGTGAGTGGGTGAGTGGGTGAGTGAGTGGGTGAGTGGGTGGGTGGGTGGGTGGGTGAGTGGGTGAGTGAGTGAGTGAGTGGGTGGTGTGGGTGAGTGAGTGGGTGGGTGGGTGAGTGAGTGAGTGGGTGGGTGGGTGAGTGAGTGGGTGGGTGGGGGTGAGTGAGTGGGTGGGTGAGTGAGTGAGTGAGTGGGTGAGTGGGTGGGTGGGTGAGTGCGTGAGTGGGTGGGTGGGTGAGTAGGTGGGTGAGTGAGTGGATGAGTGTGTCAGTGGGTGAGTGAGTGAGTGAGTGGGTGAGTGGGTGGGTGGGTGGGTGAGTAGGTGGGTGAGTGAGTGAGTGGGTGGGTGGGTGGGTGGGTGGGTGGGTGAGTGAGTGGGTGGGTGGGGTGGGTGGGTGGGTGGGTGGGTGGGTGAGTGGGTGGGTGGGTGGGTGGGTGGGTGGGTGGGTGGGTGAGTGAGTGGGTGGGTGAGTAGGTGGGTGAGTGAGTGAGTGGGTGGGTGAGTAGGTGGGTGGGTGGGTGAGTGAGTGGGTGGGTGGGTGAGTAGGTGGGTGAGTGAGTGGGTGGGTGGGTGAGTGAGTGGGTGGGTGAGTGAGTGGATGAGTGAGTCAGTGGGTGAGTGAGTGGGTGGGTGGGTGAGTGAGTGGGTGGGTGGGTGAGTAGGTGGGTGAGTGAGTGAGTGGGTGGGTGGGTGAGTAGGTGGGTGAGTGAGTGGGTGGGTGGGTGAGTGAGTGGGTGGGTGAGTGAGTGGATGAGTGAGTCAGTGGGTGAGTGAGTGGGTGAGTGGGTGGGTGGGTGGGTGAGTGAGTGGGTGGGTGGGTGAGTAGGTGGGTGAGTGAGTGAGTGGGTGGGTGGGTGAGTAGGTGGGTGGGTGAGTGGGTGAGTGAGCGAGTGGGTGAGTGAGTGAGTGGGCGAGTGGGTGAGCGAGTGGGTGGGTGAGTGAGTGGGTGAGCGAGTGGGTGGGTGAGCGAGTGGGTGAGCGAGTGGGTGGGTGAGTGAGTGGGTGAGCGGGTGGGTGAGTGAGTGGGTGGGTGGGTGGGTGAGTGAGTGGGTGGGTGGGTGAGTGAGTGGGTGAGTGAGTGGGTGAGTGAGTGAGCGAGTGAGTGGGTGGGTGAGCGAGTGGGTGAGTGAGTGGGTGAGCGAGTGGGTGAGCGGGTGGGTGAGTGAGTGGGTGGGTGGGTGAGTGGGTGGGTGGGTGAGTGAGTGGGTGAGTGAGTGGGTGAGCGAGTGGGTGAGTGAGTGGGTGGGCGAGTGGGTGGGTGAGTGAGTGGGTGAGTGAGTGGGTGGGCGAGTGGGTGGGTGAGTGAGTGGGTGAGTGAGTGGGTGAGTGAGTTGGTGAGTGAGTGGGTGAGTGAGTGGGGGGGTGAGTGAGTGGGCGGGTGGGTGAGTGGGCGAGTGGGTGAGCGAGTGAGTGGGTGAGCGAGTGGGTGAGCGAGTGGGTGAGTGAGTGGGTGAGTGAGTGGGTGGGTGAGTGGGTGGGTGAGTGGGTGAGCGAGCGAGCGAGTGGGGCGAGCGAGTGGGCGAGCACGAGAATGAGGGAGGTGAGCGGGCGATTGGCCAAGCGCGCGACAAACGATCGAGTGTGTGACTAGCAGCACTTGCCCCTACATCCTGTTAGAGGCTACGCGGGGGACCTTTGCCTGTGTGTCTATAGCTGCTGCTTGCTACTCGCAGCACTTGCCCCTACATTCCGTCGAGGCTACGCGGGGGACCTTTGTCTGTGTGCGCCAGCAGCTTCTGACCAGGCCTACTACAGCCTGCTGCTCAAGAAGGCGGCGCAGTTCCTGACGCCGCTGCAGCAGAGCCTGCTGCGATATTCACTCTCCACGCGCACTCACTCACCCACGGTGCAGATGTTCCAGCAGGTAGCGCGCTCACCACCACACTCACCACACTCACCACACTCACCACCACACTCGCCACACTCACCACCACCACACTCACCACCACACTCACCACACTCACCACACTCACCACCACCACACTCACCACCACCACACTCACCACCACACTCTCCACGCGCACTCACTCACCCACGGTGCAGATGTTCCAGCAGGTAGCGCGCTCACCATCACACTCACCACACTCACCACACTCACCACCACACTCACCACACTCACCACACTCACCACACTCACCACCACACTCACCACACTCACCACACTCACCACACTCACCACACTCACCACCACACTCGCCACGCGCACTCACTCACCCACGGTGCAGATGTTCCAGCAGGTAGCGCGCTCACCACACTCACCACACTCACCACCACCACACTCACCACCACCACACTCACCACCACACTCGCCACGCACACTCACTCACCCACGGTGCAGATGTTCCAGCAGGTAGCGCGCTCACCACACTCACCACACTCACCACACTCACCACACTCACCACACTCACCACACTCGCCACACTCACCACACTCACCACACTCACCACACTCACCACCACCACACTCACCACCACACTCGCCACACTCACCACACTCACCACCACACTCACCACCACACTCACCACACTCACCACACTCACCACCACACTCACCACCACACTCACCACCACACTCACCACACTCACCACACTCACCACCACACTCACCACCACACTCACCACCACACTCACCACCACACTCACCACACTCACCACACTCACCACCACCACACTCGCCACGCGCACTCACTCACCCACGGTGCAGATGTTCCAGCAGGTAGCGCGCTCACCACACTCACCACACTCACCACCACACTCACCGCCACACTCACCACACTCACCACACTCACCACACTCACCACACTCACCACACTCACCACCACCACACTCACCGCCACACTCACCACACTCACCACCACCACACTCACCACACTCACCACCACCACACTCACCACACTCACCACACTCACCACCACACTCACCACCACACTCACCACCACACTCACCACCACACTCACCACCACACTCACCACACTCACCACACTCACCACACTCACCACCACCACACTCACCACCACACTCGCCACACTCGCCACACTCACCACACTCACCACCACACTCACCACCACACTCACCACACTCACCACACTCACCACCACACTCACCACCACACTCACCACCACACTCACCACCACACTCACCACCACACTCACCACACTCACCACACTCACCACACTCACCACCACCACACTCGCCACGCGCACTCACTCACCCACGGTGCAGATGTTCCAGCAGGTAGCGCGCTCACCACACTCACCACACTCACCACCACCACACTCACCACACTCACCACACTCACCACACTCACCACACTCACCACCACCACACTCACCGCCACACTCACCACACTCACCACACTCACCACACTCACCACACTCACCACACTCACCACCACCACACTCACCGCCACACTCACCACACTCACCACCACCACACTCACCACACTCACCACCACCACACTCACCACACTCACCACACTCACCACACTCACCACACTCACCACCACCACACTCACCACACTCACCACCACCACACTCACCACACTCACCACCACCACACTCACCACACTCACCACACTCACCACCACACTCACCACACTCACCACACTCACCACACTCACCACACTCACCACCACACTCACCACACTCACCACCACCACACTCACCACACTCACCACCACCACACTCACCACACTCACCACACTCACCACACTCACCACCACCACACTCACCACACTCACCACACTCACCACACTCACCACCACCACACTCACCACCACCACACTCACCACACTCACCACCACCACACTCACCACACTCACCACCACCACACTCACCACACTCACCACACTCACCACACTCACCACACTCACCACACTCACCACCACCACACTCACCACACTCACCACACTCACCACACTCACCACCACCACACTCACCACCACACTCACCACACTCACCACACTCACCACACTCACCACACTCACCACCACACTCACCACACTCACCACACTCACCACCACACTCACCACACTCACCACACTCACCACACTCACCACCACACTCACCACACTCACCACCACACTCACCACACTCACCACACTCACCACCACACTCACCACACTCACCACCACACTCGCCACGCACACTCACTCACCCACGGTGCAGATGTTCCAGCAGGTAGCGCGCTCACCACACTCACCACACTCACCACCGCCACACTCACCACCACCGCACTCACCACCACACTCACCACCGCCACACTCACCACAACCACACTCACCACCACCGCACTCACCACCACACTCACCACCACCGCACTCACCACAACCACCTCTACACTCACCACCACTTCCACGGAGAGCTTGGGTACAAGTGCCTCTGTCTCTGTCTCTCTCCGTCTGTCTCTCTCTGTCTCTCTCTCTCTCTGTTTTTCTGTGTCTCTCTCTCTCTGTCTCTCTCTGTGTCTCTCTCTCCGTCTGTCTCTCTCTGTCTCTCTCTCTCTCTCTGTTTTTCTGTGTCTCTCTCTGTGTCTCTCTCTCTCTGTCTCTCTCTGTGTCTCTGTCTCTGTCTCTGTGTCTCTCTCTCTCTGTCTCTCTCTCTCTGTCTCTCTCTCTCTGTCTCTCTTTGTGCCTCTCTCTGTGTCTCTGTCTGTGTCTCTGTCTCTCTCTCTGTCTCTCTCTCCCTGTCTCTGTGTCTCTCTCTGTCTCTCTCTCTGTCTCTCACTCCCTGTCTCTGTGTCTCTCTCTGTCTCTCTCTCTGTCTCTCACTCCCTGTCTCTGTGTCTCTCTCTGTCTCCGTGTCTCTGTGTCTCTCCCTGTCTCTCTCTGTCTCTCTCTCACTCTCCCTGTCTCTCTGTGTGTCTGTGTCTCTCTCCGTGCGTGTAGATCGCTGTGGAGGAGTCTCCCCCCGAGGGTTGCGCTGCGTTCGTCGTGGTTCACGGACTCAGCAGCTGCAGCGCCGACGACGTCAAGAAGCTGCTGCTGACGGCACGCGACAGGTGACCAGCAGCACACATACAGTACACACACACAGTACACACACATAGTACATACACAGTACACACACACAGTACACACGCAGCACACACACACAGCACACAGCACACACACACAGCACACAGCACACACACACAGCACACACACACAGCACACACGCAGCACGCACACAGCACACACACAGCACACACACAGCACACACACGCAGCACACACGCAGCACACACACAGCACGCACACACACACAGCACACAGCACACACACACAGCACACACACACAGCACACACACACAGCACACACACAGCACACACACAGCACACACACACACAGTACACACACAGTACACAGTTCACACACACAGCACACACACACAGCACACACACACAGCACACACACAGCACACACACACACAGTACACACACAGTACACAGTTCACACACACAGTTCACACACACAGCACACACACGCAGCACACACGCAGCACACACACAGCACGCACACACACACAGCACACAGCACACACACACAGCACACACACACAGCACACACCTCCCCCCCACACACAGCACACACACACAGCACACACACACAGCACACACACACAGCACACACACAGCACACACACACAGCACACACACACAGCACACACACACAGCACACACACACAGCACACACACACAGCACACACAGCACACACACACAGCACACACACACAGCACACACACACAGCACACACACACAGCACACACCTCCCCCCCACACACAGCACACACACACAGCACACACACAGCACACACACATAGCACACACACACAGCACACACACACAGCACACACACACAGCACACACACACAGCACACACACACAGCACACACACACAGCACACAGCACACACACACAGCACACACACAGTACACACACAGCACACACAGTACACACACAAACAACAACAACAACCGCCATTCGCCACTAAGTGGCGGTGACGTCACCACGACACTTGTGCCAGGCCAAGTGCACCTTGAGGCCACGTGAGTGTCGAACGCCCGCTGGCAGGAGGAGGTCACGGGGCAGACCCAGCAGGTGCCACGGGTCGACCGACCGAGATGACCGAGATGACTGGCTGATGCACCACCTGTGCCCCCTACTGTGCCAACTTGCTGTGCTTTAGCCACCCGGCGCTCCGCTCGTTGTTGTGAGCGTCGCTCCTCCGCGTTCTCTCCGTGCAGGCCTGCCCCCTACCTCTACAAGGCCGACCATCGCTACCCCTTCGGCGGCGGTGGTGGTGGTGGTGGCGGTGTTGGTGGTGGTGGCGGTGGTGGTGTTGGTGGTGGTGCGGGGGGTGCCCCCCCCCCAGGCCCGGTGGTGGTGGTGGTGCTGTACGGCGAGCTGGGTAGCGGCGCCTTCTCGCGTCTCCACCGCACGCTGGCCGACCGTGCCGCTAGCGGGGAGCTGCTCTATGTGCTGCGTCACTACGTGCAGGTGCGGGGG
>NW_027621269.1:15000-17411 GCF_964198595.1 Lampetra fluviatilis
CCACTCACCCCCCACTCACCCCCCACTCACCCCCCACACTCACCCCCCACACTCACCCCCCACACTCACCCCCCACACTCACCCCCCACACACCCCACTCACCCACTCACCCCACACACCCCCCACTCACCCCCCACACTCACCCCCCACTCACCCCACACTCACCCCACACTCACCCTACACTCACCCCACACTCACCCCCCACTCACCCCACTCACCCCCCACTCACCCCACTCACCCCACACTCACCCCACACACCCCCCACACTCACCCCCCACACTCACCCCCCACTCACCCCCCACTCACCCCCCACTCACCCCCCACACACCCCACACTCACCCCCCACTCACCCCCCACACTCACCCCCCACTCACCCCCCACTCACCCCACACTCACCCCCCACACTCACCCCCCACTCACCCCACTCACCCCACACACCCCCCACTCACCCCCCACTCACCCCCCACACACCCCCCACTCACCCTCCACACTCACCCCCCACTCACCCTCCACTCACCCCCCACTCACCCCCCACTCACCCCACACTCACCCACCACTCACCCCCCACTCACCCCACACTCACCCCACACTCGCCCCCCCACTCACCCCACACTCGCCCCCCACACTCACCCCACTCACCCCACACACCCCCACTCACCCCCCACTCACCCCCCACACACCCCCCACTCACCCCCCACACTCACCCCCCACTCACCCCCCACTCACCCCCCACTCACCCCCCACTCACCCCCCACTCACCCCCCACTCACCCCCCACTCACCCCACTCACCCCACACACCCCCACTCACCCCCCACTCACCCCACACACCCCCACTCACCCCCCACTCACCCCCCACTCACCCCCCACTCACCCCCCACACACCCCCCACTCCCACTCACCCCCCACACTCACCCCCCACTCACCCCCCACTCACCCCACACTCACCCCCCACTCACCCCCCACACTCACCCCCCACTCACCCCCCACTCACCCCACACTCACCCCCCACTCACCCCCCACTCACCCCCACTCACCCCACTCACCCCCCACTCACCCCCCACTCACCCCCCACACCCCCCACTCACCCCCCACTCACCCCCCACTCACCCCCCACTCACCCCCCACTCACCCCCACACTCACCCCCCACTCACCCCCCACTCACCCCCACTCACCCCCACTCACCCCACTCACCCCCCACTCACCCCACTCACCCACACACCCCCCACTCACCCCCCACACTCACCCCCCACTCACCCCACACTCACCCCCACTCACCCCCCACACACCCCCCACTCACCCCCACACTCACCCCCCACTCACCCCCCACTCACCCCCCACACTCACCCCCCACTCACCCCACACTCACCCCCACACTCACCCCCCACTCACCCCACTCACCCCACACACCCCCACTCACCCCCACTCACCCCCCACTCACCCCCCACTCACCCCCACACTCACCCCCCACTCACCCCCCACTCACCCCCACTCACCCCACTCACCCCCCACTCACCCCCCACTCACCCCCACTCACCCCCACTCACCCCCCACTCACCCCCCACACTCACCCCCCACTCACCCCCACTCACCCCCACTCACCCCCCACTCACCCCCACACACCCCCACTCACCCCCCACTCACCCCCCACTCACCCCCCACTCACCCCCCACTCACCCCCCACTCACCCCCACTCACCCCCACTCACCCCCCACTCACCCCCCACTCACCCCCACTCACCCCCACTCACCCCCACTCACCCCCCACTCACCCCCACACACCCCCCACTCACCCCCCACTCACCCCACACTCACCCCCACTCACCCCCACTCACCCCCCACTCACCCCACACTCACCCCCACTCACCCCCACTCACCCCACACTCACCCCCCACTCACCCCCCACACACCCCACTCACCCCCCACTCACCCCCACTCACCCCCCACTCACCCCCCACTCACCCCCACTCACCCCCACTCACCCCACACTCACCCCACACTCACCCCCACACTCACCCCCCACACACCCCACTCACCCCCACTCACCCCCCACTCACCCCCCACTCACCCCCCACTCACCCCCCACTCACCCCCACACTCACCCCACACTCACCCCCCACTCACCCCCACACTCACCCCCCACTCACCCCCCACTCACCCCACACTCACCCCCACTCACCCCCCACTCACCCCCCACACTCACCCCCCACACTCACCACCCCACACTCACCCCCCACACTCACCCCCACACACCCCCACTCACCCCACTCACCCCCACACACCCCCCACTCACCCCCCACACTCACCCCCCACTCACCCCACACTCACCCCACACTCACCCCTACACTCACCCCACACTCACCCCCCACTCACCCCACTCACCCCACTCACCCCACTCACCCCCCACTCACCC